>NW_027104477.1:0-201399 GCF_902728285.1 Clytia hemisphaerica
GTTTGCATTAGGTGTCCACTGGAATTGTCGCAAATACACTAGACATGTGGCTTGAATTAAAAATCTATTGTGTTGTTCTTTTACACTTGAATATAAAACAATAAGCGATACAGAATGAAAACGTTTTCATTTTTTATCGCTTAGTTTTTTTCGACCTATCCTGACCTACTGCAAATAAAATAAAAGATTTTTAGTTCCAGGTATCTGTTGGGATTTATATATTCGCGACAAACAAACAAATGTTTTTCTCCAATGGACACCTAAGCTTTGGTATTCCCTTTTTATAATTTTGAAGATTTACATGATTGAGGATTAAGATAGTGTTCTTTTATTGTTCTATTATTGTAACAATCCTTGTAATTGTCATCACATTTTCAAATACACAATTAACTGGTAAATTATTTGTCGTTCTGGTAAAGCTTGCTGTTGTTTTTATTTCAAATTTTTTGATAAATATTTAAAAGGGAACCGTTCTTTTTTGGACCTACCCCGGTGGGATGGAGGTCCTATAAATTAACCTTTGTCCGTTCGTTCGTTCGTACGTTACGTTCGTTATTAGCTTTCCTCGTGATTGGCTCAATAGTTTTTTCTAGCCAAAAAACGGCTAAAAAACGGGTTTTTTGGACTTTGTGAAAAATTGGATCATTAACTTTTTCTGATTTTTTGCATGAAAGTAGGGTACCATCATAGGTAAAATATGGCTCAAGCAGATTCTTTCAAAAAAATTTTTTTGGCCCACAAAACGCATGTTTATCTATAAGAATCACTATTACTAAGCATACATCAGTGTTCTTAGTTAAATTACTCAATTTTTTTATGAGATATATGTTTTTTTTGTTAATGAGGGCTTACTTTTGAAGAATGTGTGTGTTTACACATGAAATTTTAGTTTCTTGGCGTGTTTTTATAGAAAAACTGGCCAAATCCGATATTTATTTATAAGCACATTATCAATTACTTAGGTATTAGCTTTTCTCGAGATTGGCTCTTTGATTCTTTATGATTTTTTGCACAAAGATGCATAACTATCCCCTAACCCTCGAATGTGACGGAGCCCGACTTTCGAAAAAAAATTTTTGGTGCAAATTTGGGCCAAAAAGGGCTAAAAAACGGGTTTTTTGGTCTTTGTGAAAAATTGGATTATTAACTTTTTCTGATTTTTTTGCATGAAAGTAGGGTGCCATCATAGGTAAAAGATGGCTCAAGCAGATTTTTTCAAAAAAATTTTGTTGGCTCAAAAAAAGCATGTTTATCTATAAGAATCACTTTTAAGAAGCATACATCAATGTTCTTAGCCAAATTACTCAATTTTTTGATGAGATAGATGTTTTTTTTGCTCATAAAGTCTTGAATATGGAAGAATATTTCAAGAGCATGAAATTTTGGTTTCTAAACGTTTTTTTAATAAGAAACAAACGACTAATTTTGATAGATCGTCACTATTTGTGTTCTGAATGATTGTTTAATGGTCACGCTCACGTAGATATCAATTATATATGTGTTAAATGCATAACCAGGTAGGTCCATAAAAGTATCACTTGTTTACTTTTCATGATCCCACACTTTGTCACGATATATTTTCTGAGGATTTTGTCCTAAAAAGTGACACCGTCCCTATTTTCTTCAAAATTTTATGCTCTTTCCAATGGTAGCTTCGAGAGTCTCGGAAATATCTTACTTCAGGAGATTTAGCCCGGTAACCCGCTCTACGGGTCTCTGGGACTGAAAGGGTTAAAGGAACTCTCTGTACAACAGGACATAATGGGACTATATCTAGGTTGGGAGTCAGGAGTAAAGGATTCCAGAACAATTCGAAACTATTCATGAAACTGTTTTATGAAATTTGTTAAGTTCAATACTTTATTTTTCACAGTATACTGAAAACTTCACTCGGTTTTATAACGATTCTCGGTTTGTCCAAAATGACAAAGCTGACAAAGAGACCAAAATGATATTTTGTTTGATATAAAAAGATCATAAATTTGATTTCAACATTTTTTTAGAAAATTAATATAATTGACAAGTATAAAGAATTTCAAAAGTATGGTAAGGATGAAATTTTAATTCTATTTAGACTTTTTGATAATGATAGATAAAGATAAATTTTATTGTTTTAGACGTTGTCTCTACTTGAAAAGGCAGGATAAGTCAAAATTCCAAAACGTTTTTTGTACTATTTTATTTTTTGCTTGTCTGATGATCTATTTCTTTTTATCTGTTTTCTAGAAGTTGGGTATTGAACAGTGCTGTCTGCAAAATCGATGGCTTCTTTTTCACATTGATACTTGGAACTATCCAGTTATCATCAGGTGGGACAATTTCTGTTCTTCAATTCTTACTGTTTCTCATATTATAGTCAGAGTTACATTTTGACAAAAACATGTTGCAGCATGTCTGGAAAAAAGTGCGGCATATTTCATAATCATAGGAACAAAAATCTTATGATTTATGTTAATTTTTATAGTATAATTTCTCAATCTGTCTATTGAATACATAATTTTACGTCTTAAAGGGATAATCAGATGGTTTGAGATATTTTAATTTAGATTACAAAAACCTTCTGCTGTCTTTGGTAAAACCTCAAAGTATTTTTGTGTAACAATTCTTCCAAAATCGAGATATCAAAATTTGAAATTTTTAAAAATGGGTTCTTACACGGTTCTTACGTTGAAATTTTTTGTTTTCATCCTATAAACAAAATTATATAACTTAAATATCTCAACTTTGGAAAATAGTTAGGCAAAAATATTTTGAGATTTTGCTCAGGGCAATAGAAGGATCCCGAACATGCCAAATATTACAAACCATCTGATTATCCCTTTGAGTGGTGGATTTCTATGGAATGAACGAAGAATTTCAAAGACATCAAAAGGATTTTACTTTTTCTAATTTCCGTTTTTCCGTACACATTGTACTGTTTACGATCAAAATTGAAAATTAATTAAATTTGGCAAAAAGTAATGCGCTAAATTCGCAAAAATTGCTTCTAAGGTAATTTACAAGGGTCAAATGGTGATAAAAGCAAAAAGAGGGGGGATGGGGTGGGGGTGAGAAAGCGGTAGGGGGTGAGAAAGCGGTAGAAGGGAGGAGAAACGAGATAGAGATATTTATTTTATACATAGATATTAAAATTTTCGCGTTAAAAAAATAAAATAATTATTTTCGTTATAAAATATATTTATACATTGATTTCTAAGTTTTTCTTCTACCTTAATTATCAGAGAAAGAAAGTTTCTAAAAAATTTTCGGGGAAACATTTTGCCATCAGGGGACGTTTCAGTCACTTTTCCGGGTCACAATAGTTTAACCCCTTCAAGATTTCGGTTACATACTTTTTGCCGACTTATTTCCTCCCTTAAAGTGCAATGATATTCTTAAATTCAACCAAAAAGGTAACGAAAACACGCTTTGCGAGACTGTTTAAAAAACACTAAAAGATGGTTTAATTTCAAGGGCAAGTCATCTACGATATTTATCAAAACCATGTCTTTTAACTATGCATGCTTGCTGTGAATAAATCAAGACTCAAAAAGCCATTTTCTAACAGAAGTCTAATTACAAAGCAAAGAAATTATATTGAGAACCAGAGATAATAGACGATATCGGCTTTCCGAATTTTCCCGAATGATTACCCATGATGCATTGTTAGGGTTAGGGTTATCGTCCGTGAATTTTTTTGCGCAATGCATCATGGTTAATCATTCGGGGAGAATTCGGCAAAGCCGATATCGTCTATTCCAGAGAACTTGTCAAACATACTTTCGGAGGTCAGCTTTTCCATTATGGAAACAACTCACTTTTATGGAATTTCTTTTCATTTTTCGTCCGATATCCCAACATCCACTACATCCCCCAGAATGCTGTTCGAATGCTCAGTGTGTTGCCCGACCTCCTCTATCAAGTCATATGAACATCTACAGCATGGGAAAACATAGCCAAACCCGATTTCTAAACGGGCTAATATACGGGCTAATTTCGGGAACAAAGTAAACCGATCTTCCAGTAATATAAATATGATGAAGTATAAGCAAATCAGCAAATTTCCAACTCCAATCACGAATGACTTGATTTGTAAAACGAGTAAATTATCTCGGTTATCCAAAGCTGTATAAGAGAGGATGATAGGCACAAGTGTAATCAAGTTGAGAAAATTACCAGACATTGTAGTACAAAGTTTCTCAAACCATTTACGTTCAATCGCTGTCATAATTTCGGGACGTCTCGGTAAATATTTCTCATAGGGATCCAGGTAAAGTACTAGTACGATATTAATCACGAGTAAAGCGATAATAAAGGGTCGTTGTAGCCCCCAAGTGATCGGTATAAAGGATAAAATGACAGATAACAGCATCCAACGTAACGTCAAGAAAACAACAAACACTGAGTGGCCATTATATACGCCATCAGGGAGGAACATAATCCCAATTTCGTTATTAACATCATCAGGGAATAATTGTTTGAAATAGATATAATGCAATGTAAATGGTATTCCAAGGAAATAAAAGAAAGACCCGAATACACCCAACATTTGGATTATGGATTTTAGTTCGCATTTCTTCCATGGTTGTGATGACATATACCATATGCCAGTTACTGGGTCCATTTTACAACTCAGCGTACTTAAGCTCATGTTACTCAAAGGAAACTGAAGAACTGACATGAATAAACAGTAAGAAAGAAATGCTCTCCTCCAAACTGGAATTTTCTGTACAGAACCAACAATCAGCATGTACAGTACGAGTAGTATTCCTAGTATAAGCGGTAGACAAAAAATAAGTACAAACGCACCTTCCCAGCCTAAGTTCGTTCCAGTGTAAAAATTCGGTAAACAGGCTAAACCAGGGACGGGTGCGTACATCATTTCCAAAAACTGTAGAAGGTATTTCATGAAATTTGGCCATGCGAAGTTTCCTTGTAATAACGCTTGTAGTGTTTGTATGTAGAAAATGAAAGTGAGTGTGGCATGTGGGGGAGAGCGAAGTTGTTGCATGTAGACAATCACTACGATGAAGACCATGAATAAGACTGACGCTGTGGAGGAGATCCCGAGAAGGACCAATAAAACGGTGATTAAAACTTCCAACAGGTTTTGATCGGTCACGGCAAATTCGTTGAACGCTTTCGCCGATTTATGTTTACGTATGAAATAGACTGCAAGAATGAAAATTGACGTAAGAAGAGCTGCGATGACGCAAACAGTTTGGCGTAAACCCATTGCACATGGGGCGCAATGGTAAGGTGCTTTCCGGTAATAGCCGTTCTCACAGGCCGAACAAAGTCGATCTGTATGTCCGATTGCACAAGGGTTTGAGCATGAGCTTGTACATTTTGGATCGATATCTGAAGCCGTGCGGTTTTGACAATGTAGATGGCAGACTGAGCCAGTGCATGGTGTAAACCGAGACATAGTCGTTGAGCATTTTATAACAGCCTGTAAATTACGAGGTGTGTCTGGCCAATATCCTTTAGAAACGTATAAAACTGCATCAGTTAGGTTGGTTGAGCCACCAATACACATGGCATTAGGCAAACAAGGAACACATCTTTTTGTAGCCGACCCATAATAGGTGATTTTACAGTAGCAATCGTCTATAGTCTTTGCGCCAACCTTCGAAGTTGCATTCTCTGGGCATCTTTCTTGAGTTGGTTTGACTGATCCTTTTGGACAGTAATATCCAGATAGACACGTTTGTGGAGCATTTGCTGCTTCGTCGCCAGAGAAACTTTGAGCAGTACCAGCAGGGCAATACGTGCCAGCTGGACATAAGCGAGGTGGCGTCGCCGTCTTGTCTAAAACATCTGCGAGTGGGTTGGATGTTGATGTACCCTCTTGACAAAAAAAACCTAAAAAATGTTATAAAAGAACAAAGTTAAGAAGAATCCTTTATGGTTTTGCACATGCCATCATACAATTTGATTGAATGGGTGATTGAAAGATTGAGGTTAAAGTGGCCTCTTGACCTTCTATAAAATGCAAAAATGGAACAAAGTTTAAGGAATAACACCTTGAAAATAGTCAATTCGAGGGAACGACAAATTTATAAATTGCACAAAGAATATTTGGTCACCTTCTGGGCAGGCACCACTTGGTTGCAGTTGACTGTAATCACTACAGTAAAATCCAGCGGGACATAAACGACATCCCAAACCAGCATGACCTGGTGTACATCTTGAGCAAAAATAATTTCTAGGTAAGACTGTATCTACACCATACCCGTTAATACAGTCGCCTATCAAATCCACTTTCTGTAGATACGTTACGAATGTTATACCGAATGGTTTAGTGTCTTGACCGCTGTGTATCATCCCGATTCCTGCAATCAAATCCGTATGATCGAACCGGTATAGTAAACGAAATGGGCACGAATCAGTTGCATACATCAAAACAGTTTTCTCGAAACTGATCACAAGTCTTTGTGCGATTTCATTGAAATCAAGAATCGGGATATTAGTGACAAATAAATCGTCATATTTGGATAATAAACTTCCGAATTTATGATCAATACTTTGCGTGCATACAGGCTGTAGTGTGATCGATGAAATGAAGGAAATATGATAAGTTTGATTAACAACATTGGCTAACGGTGTTTCAGCGCATAGGACAACCATCTGTGCACGAACGTAATCGTTATAATTCGTAACAGCGAGACAATTTGATATTTTGCCTTCACGTTGTAGTTCTATCTTGTAATTTTGAGCGATTTTGTATTCCAATATTTTAGTAGAGACATCAGTCGTATTATGAGAAGCCAACAAGAAGGTATCAACATTCGTGAAATAGATCACCCAAATACGAGTTGATTCTGTAGCATCGAAATCGTCCCATGTCCAACTACCTTTAACTTCTGCTTGCGCAACAATACCGGACATGTTATATGATATACGGGCCATGTCCGCAATACGGAAAATCTGAATAGTTAAATAGTCGTTCGAAAGTTCTTGGACGACCAATAAATGATCATTCTTTGGGTTGATTCCTGCTTGGATGACGAAGACTTTATCACTGACACTAACGATGGAACGTAGATCCGGTGAACTGGTGTTTGTTACGGTTATAGCAGAAGCGCTGAACGCGCCATACGGGGAGCGGTAGTATGACAGGTAAGCGAATGTTTTACCATCAGGTGAAAAGAAAGCGAACGGGTGTTCAAAATTATGATTGATTCCGACAGTTGATAAAGTATCGGCGATGAAGAAGGAGTAAGCTTCTGCGTACTCGAAGTCAATACTCAGTGCATTTTCTTTACTACCGTCGCGGAAGAAAAGACGTCCTCCGTGTGAGAATAGCCAGATGTCACGTGACTGGTGATTGACCAATAGGAAGGACTCAGCAGGTGTGATACTTGTTGCAAGTGAAGGGTAAAGTAACCTAAGAGAAAGGAATTTTAACAGTGTAATTAGTTGCTTCATTTGATTAGGAGATGGTGTCTGAACATGATAGTGAGTTTTCTTATAAAACTGGATCTACTACGAGGTAGTAGTTAAAAGACTAATAAGAAAATGAAGGACAGATTTTTCAATTACTTCGTAAAACGAGGAGGTTATAATCATTCTTTTGGCAACACATGCTGCTTACCTAGATGCAATCAATGCTGGTTGTAGTTCAGCGCGTACATTGAAAATGAATCCTTTAGGATCAGCTGTTGCACTAGGTACAATTTCGAAGAAAAATGTATCACTTGATGCAAAACCGAATCGATTGATAGCTACACCCAGTCTCCAAGCAGATACGGTAAATGTGGAAATCGGATATGCAGACTTTCGGTCACTGATATCGAAGATGCGAGGTTCACCTATGAAAAAATATAAAGATAAAAGTCGTTATCGTTATTTAAGTTCATTAACAGAAGTAGTAGTGTTTCATTCATGATCAGAGAAATTCAATATGAAAAGTTATATTAGAAAATGACAAAATGGATTGGGGAACTGATACAAGGGTGTAAAATAATCAAACCCTACCAAGAATTAAGCAAGCAATCAAACTTCCTTCGTTTGAAACGCTACATGGGAAATGTTCGCTTAACGATCCAGTCAACATGTTAAAAGTCATTACAAGGTCTTGTATTACAAATCCTCCACATTTATAAAAATGATGTGTCAAACGTCCGGCACAGTAGACAGAAAAGAAGGTTTTGAAGGAATGCGTGTCTGCGTTCAAAACAATGTATTTGTCCAGTGACAACATTCGTTCCCCATCCTCGGCTGTAAACATAAGACCGGCAACACTCTCGTTGTTCGGGTTAATAACACAACTATCGACAACCAATTCCAATTCACGACACGCTCTTAACGGACATGAATATAAACACGAGTCAGAGAAAACGTACAGGAAGTCATATGATGCAGCCACGTCTGTTACTTTCAATTCATTTTGCAGGTCACCTATCACAAGATTACTTTCAAGTTGTATTTTACTGTCTGGCCAATCAAGAACATTAATTATAGAATAAAGTTGTGTCTTCTTTAGCCAGACAAGAACAGAAGAAGTTTTATTTCCGATAACATGTACATGGAGCTCTCGCAAGTTATCAAACGCAGTGTAAACCAGCTCTAAATCTGAGTCATCTGTCTCTTTCGTTAGACAAGTCTTTGAGAGCCGAACCAAAAAAGCTCGGTTTTTAGTCTTGCATTGTAAAGCAACCAAGTAGACAAAAGGCTGCACTAATAGAGCACTTTGTACTGAAATACACGAATCCCCCGTTACATTTTTAAGATTGATTTTAACAAGAGCACAATTTGAGGGTCCACTTTCTTCAGAAAATATCGCATTTGCTTGCATTACATCATCAAGTAACGCCCATTCGACAACTGTTGTGTTTCCATGGGATACTGTTTGATAGGACATCGGGTTAGGACCAAGGTTTTTCGGTTTGTATAAGGAATCTTCGTAAAGTTCGGGGAAATATAAATTGCAGTTGACAAAGATACATAATGTTGCGAAAAAGCATAACAGTGAGAAATGGTTCCACATCTAGATGAAAAAAAATTTCAGTTGAAATTGCATACAGTTCTTCCGTTCTCAAATTGAAATCAAGGTATGTTTTAATGCCTGATTAAATTTAATTTCTCTTTTCCATGTTCCTTTGATTTCTCCCTTGAATCTTCAAGCTTAAATGTGTTCAAGAATGTTATAATGTATCTTCGATCCCCCAACGTACCCATCAATATGATAATCACACTATCAAATTATTTTGTAAAAACCATGCATGTGCTGAAAATGAGTAAAATAGTAGCCCCTTCTCTACATTACGAACAATTGATCTTTGTAAACAAAACGTAAAAAAAAAAATTGGTTATCTTTCTTTTGTGTTCTGTTTATTGCCGTTTTTGTTTTTTTGTGTTTGACTAAAGGCTAATAACTAAATTCTTATAAAAAACGTGTATATCTCGAAGGGAGATTTTGGTCCTTTGAAGATCAAATTAGAGAGAGTGTTCATTCAAACGACTTTATGTGAAATTGCTTTTCTAAGTCTTTGCTTTAATGAAAGTGTTCTTAGCTAATCCTTTCCCTGCCGATTTCAGCGTATTTCGATACAGAAGGGAGGGGGTAAAATCTTTTTTTTATTAGAAGCTGGACATGCTACTGCTCCCTTTAGCCGTAAACCAGCTGCATTTTTCTAAATCAGATGCGCCAGATGAGACCAAAATGAAAGGGAGCTATCAGCTTTTCAACGAGATTCTATTTTTTCTAGAATACGAGATATGATGATTTAAACTACGAGCTTAAAAAATGCTTAGACAAGAAACTTAAAGGGTTGAGAAATTTTTATAGTATATTTCTAAAAGAAAAAAGAAGCTCGGGCTTTACACTTTTTTTATAAGGAACACGTTTATAAGGAACTTGAGATTGAAATGGGTCCGATAAATAAGGAATTGTTAAGGTTAAGGAACTGCTCAGGCTGAGAATAAGAAAACAGGATAAGGAACAGTAACGGTTGAACTTAAACTTGCACACATTTACAATAACCTGAACAAAAGATGATAAAAATATTGCTGAAACTACATTCAATGTGTCAAAAAGAGAAAATATATAGAAACTATACTTATACAGAAGTTACATACTTAACAAATCCTAACTCGTATCTAAGTAAACAAGGAACTTGATAAGGAACTGTGAGGCTGAAAGTCCCTGGAAAAATAAGGAACTCCAGGCTAAGAACCAAGTTAAGGTTTCTTATAAAAAAACGTGTATTCAATCAAGGCAAGTAAATCTAAGGTTCATTTGGTGAGTAAAATAAAATGCTGTCAATGAATATTATATTGAAAAGCTTATACACGTTTTTTTTATAAGGAACCTTAACTTTGCTCTGAGCCTAGAGTTCCTTATTTTTACAGAGAATTTAAGCCTCAAAGTTCCTTATCGAGTTCCTTATTTACATAGCTGCTAAGTTTGGATAACCATCTCTTACTGTTCCTTAAAACTTGTTTTCTTATTCTCAGCCTGAGCAGTTCCTAAACAATTCCTTATTTTTTGGACCATTTTCAGCCTCGAGTTCCTTATAAACGTGTTCCTTATAAAAAAAACGTGTATGCAATCAAAGTATTAAATTTAATGAGTGAATGATGATAAATAGATCCTTTTTGATTCCTTTAATTAAAATTTTTGTCTATGTCAGCTTATTGGTAATCCTTCTCTATTATGTAAATAAATCTGGCAATAAAGAAACCATCACATGATCTGTTTTAAAAGAAATTCTTTTGCTTGATTGTTAATTAAATTACTCAAATTATGACTTCTATCATACTTATCAGAAACCCTCGCCCAATTAAGAATTTCGTGAAGGATTATAGAAAAATAATGGTTTGAGTATCTTTCCTGTGAACAATTTGACGTTTGATTTGAAAATGATTTATCAGATAGTGTGGTTTAATTGGTTAAAATTGGGTCATTAAAAAGTATGTGATGGCTGCAAACAATTTGCCGTTTCATTTACATCATTTTCAGCTATTTGCTTTAAGTTCGGTTGGACAAGTTGCTTTACAAAAACTGATTGGATACTTTGCGAAGGAGGAGAAACCAGATGCTGTAAACGAGAAGCAAGCATTGAGTCAGATCTTCAATGACGAGAAAAGGGAGGTAAAGAATATTAACAATATATTCGTCAACCCTATTGTCACAAATGCAGTTTACAAAGACACTGTTAACCATGTTTTTCAAGATGAGATTGAAATTGATAAATTGGACACCAACACATGTGCTGAAATCCTACGCAGAATCAAAGTGTTCCAATCTTCTAAAGATCATCCACAACACTGGAATTGCACTAATGCCCAAAACCATTTGAACAAATGTTGTCAAATGTGTAACAACAAACATCCTTGTCCTCAATGCGGGAGAGAAAAATGTCAAGGTAAATGTTGTGTGACGAAAAAGTATCATTGCTCACATCCATGCAATCATTGTCAAACAACAACAGATGACTGCAATGAAAATAAGTATCAATGTTGTTCAATTCACTTATGTCTTGGTTGTGTCTTAAAAACACAACAATATGATTCTTGGCATCAACTCATCAAAGCTCACGTTGATGAAACACAACAAGTGCATAATGTATGTCCAGTATTGCTGCTACGGCTATCAATTTCAATTATTTCAATCTTCCGTAACATAACAATGCACTTGACAATACCTAGGTGTCAGAGCATGGACAATGGAACATTCTCTGATCCAAATGCTCCAGCATATTGTACAACTTGGAAATACATTAAAGACACTTTATTGTTTGCCGTAAAAAATTTACTGTCATTTTTGAAAAACAGCCAGTATTTTACGGAAGATTTTTCTGAAATGCTATCGTCTATCTGTGACGCTAAAAATGAAGATTCCATTGTTATTTATAAATCGAGGATTCAAAGCTTTGCAGAACTTGAGAGAGACCCTGAGAACAACTTTTTATTGACGACATTAAAAGACAGCTTGGTGGGCCTACATGAAAAGTTAAAGAAAATCGAGAGTGCTGTTAAGGAGAAAAACCTTAAGATCAAGTGTAAAGTCTCCTTAGGAGGAACCGTCGCCAAAGCTTGTGATCTAGATTCGCCAAAAGCTGGCGAGTTGCGAGAAGCATTTAAAAATTCGGTTAACATGTATTTCGGAGATGACGCAAAAGGAAACTTAACTAGTTATGATTCTATATCAACAAATAATCTTCCAGCCAATACTATTGAAATCGAATTTACGATAACTTCGTCAAATGAGATTTTCCTTAGAGATTACCTATATTATCCAGAGGGACAGGCAGACCTTCTTTGGGCTGAAATAAAAAGAATGTTGCAAGAAAGTTTACCTGGAGCTCAGATTAGCGGTCCAAAGAGCTGGGGGCCTGGCTCTATCATTATAAAAGTGCTTCTTTTAAAGGAAGGGAATGTTAATTGGACGAATTGGGAGCTCAAGTTTGTTGACCATTTGCTGGTGACCTTTGAAGAAGGTGTTGAAAAGTATATACATAATGTAAAATGTGTTTGTAAACGAGTGGAACAGCCGAAAATATCAGCTGATGAGCTTTCAGAGTTGAGTCAAACAGTCGTTCAAGTTGGTTTCGACCTTTGCATCCAGTCAGCGAAAAGATTTGACAAGGAATGGATGATGGCTTCCATGAATAGAATTCTAGGGGAGAAGCACATCGAATTGAAAAGTAGGCATAATTCATTATATTGTATTCGTTAAATTTAATCTGATGCTGCACCCTTTCCCTCGCAGATAATGGAAAGAGCATGTCCATGATAAAAATGTCTAATTCAGAAGGCGGGAAGGATAAGGTTGCTCCGTATTCTATCATAAATCTCCAATTATGAATGAAAATCTTGTCCAGGTTTGTTTGGTATTTGGTTTTTCCAGAAAATAAATTTAATAGAAGCATGTCCAGGTTATTATAGGCACAATTTTTTGATTTGTGTTTTCTTTGAAAGGTTCGACAGATTTAGGACTGAATCATATTAGGTTTCCTTTATTGTCAAAAATAGTAAAAACTTTCATCATTTTTTTATTTTTTAAGCTATTTTACACCCTCGATATCCAGCCCTTTTGATGTTTTAACACCCCCTAGAGATGTCCGATGTTCTCAACACCCCAATATGATTTTGTTTCTGGAAAATTCCATTGCAGTCGACCCATTCTAATATTCAAAAGGCCCCATTAGAGCATATTTATGAATTTCTTAGATTTGGATGTCATCAGAGAAGAAAGAGCAGTGTTAACCACTGAAGAAAAAGGAACACCAAATATTTTCTACGAGCAAAAGATCAAAGAACTAAAAGAGGAGCTGGAAAATTCAAAAAGGATGGCAAGTATTTCTTTTACAACCCCAGTGGGTTGTAATTTCGTCCCCAGGGGGGGAACATACAGGCTTTTCTTATAAGAATATCTTCTATAAGAATGTTAGGGTGAAAATTGGTCAAATCGTAATAATATCAAATACCCTCTAGGGTGAGTTTCACAGATTTTGATAAGAATACAGTCATCTTTTATTTGGTTAACAAAAAAATTAGGTTTTTTGCAGGAATATAACTTCAGCCTCCAATGTGCAAAAAACCGAAACAAAGTACTCTATTCTTATAAAAAAATTTTACAATTTCAGCCCAACTGGGAAATTGGCTTTGATTTCATCTCCATTTAAAGTACTCGTTTTTTTACAAGAACATCCAAAAATTTTGAAACCACGAAATGTTCTTAACTAGTTTTGCACCTAAAGATTTTCTTGAATATTTTTGTGTTCTTAAGAAATTTGGTGCTCTAGACAGAGTCCTTGAAATGTTCTCAACTTGTTCTTAATATTTTGGCCATCGAACAGGGTCGGATACAGGAGGTAGGCTATCTTATTCATGGAGAGTAATTAGTTTCCCTATAAGGTAATACGATAATAAAGTGCACTCTCCTCCATTGGTTATAGCCTCCCTCTGTATCCGAACCTGATCGAATGGTCCACGATAACCGTACGTTTGAAGCCTTTTTCAGCAGCCTTTGGATTTTCACTAGTGCTTTCAGCTTGTTGTATTTCTTTTTCCGGGGCTATGTTTTATTCTCTTCAAACAGTTTTCTATTATTCTCATCTCTTTGGTTTACATCATTTACGTCCACTATCTTTTCTTGTGGCACAAACACAGTGTGGTCGGTGAGGGCCGCCCTGGAGACGCCTCATCGTTAGCTTTGCATTACAGGCTGAATGAACAAACATACTAAAGATATTGACCCTTAATGAAAATAGTGTTTTTCAGCCAGAAACAGCTATTTTGTCCACTTTTTGCACTTTTTGAAGCTCAAGATCTCGAGTTAGGTAGAGAAATTATATATACTCGCAATATATCTCTAAAATCTTAAATTTTTTGAGAGCTTTCCAAAAATCTACAACAGGTCTTTCTTCTCTCAAGCGAACAATTTCATTAAATTTTAACACTATGATTTTTGCCATATTTGTCCGAAAAACACACCAAAGTGTCCGAAAAAAAAATTGGAACCTATGTTATTTTGATTCATCTACCCCTTACCTTTCCAAAAATGTATAAAAAGTGCTTTGACTAAAAAAGTTGAGCGATTTTACAAATTTCCCCCTACTATAAATCGAATGTGAGAATATGACTTCTATGAAATCTTCACAATAAAATTAGCTTAGTAAACAATAAACTGTCAATCATTAGAGTTTCTTCAAGAAGTTTGAAGGCGATTTCAATTTAATCGAAAACGGGAACTTATTGAGGAGTGTGATTAATTACGTGAGTCCCGTGCCCTCGTGCCCTCGTGGGTAGTTCGTGGGTCCCGAAAAAAATTACGTGGGTCCTGAAAAAAATTACGTGGGTCCTGAAAAAAAATTACGTGGGTCCTGAAGATGATTTTGTGCGTCCGGAAAATGATTTCGTGGGTCCAGTAAATGATTTCGTGGGTCCAGAAAATGATTTCGTGGGTTCAGTAGTCACATGTGTCCTTGTAATAGTGTGGAATCTTCTTTGAAGAATTTGTTGGGATAAATTTGAGAGTTTAATCGGATATTGTTCTCCTTAAAGCTATACTTTGAGACAACATACGATCTCGCCAAAATGAAAACACCATTTTTGAGTACAAATTTCCAAAAAATAATTGACATTGAATATTAAAAATTTTTAAACTAGGGAAACATGGCACTATCAGACTGTCTTTGTGCAAAATTTCAAGTTTTATTTCAGTGTGATGCTTGAAATATGAGAGGATTTCTAATGCCAAACTTCAATTAAAATATTAAAAAATCCCTGCCTATTTCAGAAAGCTCTTATAATTAACACTATATCCATCACTTATAATAAACAAGAAGCCCAAGGGCATGAAGGCCCAGCATTAAAAGTTTTGTTTCTAAATAAGAGTGATAAAGTTTGCTTAAAATCATCAATTTTAATTTACAAGCTTTTTTATATTGAATTGGCACGAATGTGGAGCAACATTGGTCAGAAAGAGGAAGAGAAAAACATTTTTTTGCTTATATTAGCACAATATAACAAACTGATATGAAACATGTGTCTAACATGAAACGGGAACACTTATTTATGTAAAAATAAAACTTTTGAAAAATCTTTAACAAACATGATTGTGTTAAAGCTCTAACTAAAGGGAGCAAAAACAAATGATAAAAAGTAAAATTAAAAAGAAACTAGCCTCGAAAAAATTTTCCACACACATATGTGTGGTTCCAACCACAGCGGCTGCAACCTCAACAGCAGCACTCAAAAAATGCAAAATTTGTATATAAAAATGTCCATAAAAACTGAACAATTTGCAGTTATTGGCTGAAATTTTGTACAGTGACTCACTTTCAGATGCAGATCATAATTCAGTAAGTGTTTTTCCCAAGATGAGGCTATTTCAAGATGGTGTCTGACAGGGTGGTGCCGATAAGCCCTTTTGACCGTTTTGGACTGAAATGGCTTAATTTTCTTAGATAAATCTAAAATGTCCTTATTGTTTATTTCTTTAATCATTATGATATGCTGAAATTGTGTACAAAATTTTTGTAGCTTTTTAGTTCAATTTTACCAGGAGAAATGGGCAAAAGAAACTTGCAAAATCAGACAAAACCGCAATACAAGCTGCAACATGGAGAATGCTCAAAATGCCTTGCGACAACTTTTTCAAAACAGTAGATTTGAGCCCGGCTCGAACCACCAAAGTTATTTGTCAGTGATTCTGAGCCCGGCATGTGCTACCAAGCCGCTGCAAAAATTTGAAATTACAAACTCCTACCCCTACCGTGAGATCGGGTAACTTGCATCAGTGAAGGCTAACATGGTCATGCATAGCCCTCAAATGACTGACCAATCAAAGCAGCAAAATTTCAAAACAAATGAACTACGCAGCTTCGCTCGCAACTCTACTCTACCATTTTTGTTTTGATTTCACTTTGCTATGCATGTTAGCCTCCACTGATGCAAGTTACCCGACTTCACGGTATATTGCACAAAAAATTTACTGTGGGAAATTTGAATTTATCGCTGTCCTCACTTACTAAAATAAAAACCATATTTCTGAACTTGCGTTTTCTCTTAAAGAGTGTGACCGTTGAAAGAATTTGTTTGGTTTTCAACTTTGTTGAACGGACTTTTTGTCGAATTTGTCAAACATTTCTTGTTGTCAAACTTTGTTGAACAGAGTTTTGGTCGAATTTGTCGAACATTTCCTGTTGTCAAAGTTTAAGTGGAACTTAATCGAATACTCACAATTTTAGTGCAGCAACCTTTGAAAATTTTGATTGATTATGTCGTACGGCCGATTCCTGGGTAATATTTGATTGCGTTCGAGTAAGGTTAGATTGGTTCGATTGATTGTTGAGTTGACTATGTTTGATTGGTTCAATTGATTGTCAATTACATTGGATTAATCTTCGATTTCGTTCGATTACGATTATGTACGATGAGTTTGATTGCGATTAAATTAAATTGGATCACTCTGTTAGAGCTTCTTAGCGTGGGCAGCCGAGCGCTTAAGTATACCATACTAAAGCGAATAAAATCTAATACAATTGAATCAATCGAACGTAATTGAATACAATCGAACGTAATCAAAGCAATCGAACAGCAAATCCTGGGTAATATTCAATTGCGATTTGATTGCGTTTGCGATTCGATTGCGTTCGACAATCGAATTGCAATTATTCGATTGCGTTCAATTGCGTTCGATTCGTTCGATTGACACCGTCTGGCTGGTGATGTAAACTAAAAAAACTGAGCATGATCGAGATTCCTTTAAAAAAGCTCAACAAATATAAAATTTCACCATAATTTTATGCAGAAAAAGTATCAAAATATCCAACAATACAAATATTCTAGTCAACCTCTTGCTGTTTGAATAAATTTTTTTGTCGAATATAAAAGCCTGAACACACATTTCGCACACGTTAAGTTAGCCTGGGAATCCAAGCTGATATTTTATTCATGAAAAAACAAAAAAATCCAAAATCCCTTACCAAAATTTTCCTCACATGTGAGATATTAATAATTATTCTGATAAAATGCCTGATTCCTCTTAATCATCAAGGAGATAGCAAGAGAGTAGTAAACATTACATAAGAGAACATACCTGTAATAATCTGGTTGGTGTTTGAACCTTCATTTTGAATAATAATGAGAAAACATCGATGAAAACCCTCAAGCAAAATCAGTGTAAAAAATGCAACTTTCAAAATAGTCTTTAAAAGCTTTTATGTCAATAAGTATGAGCATCCACTTCTGTGGGTGCAAGTCAGAGCTACACTTAACTAATTGAAAAACATTTGAAACAGTAAACTTTCCTTTATAAGTCTCAAGGTCCATAAAAAAATCAAAACATTGACCGACAACCAAAATGTGATTCTCAGGCGCCATCTTGGATTCCTTTCGGAGCAAATAAACCCACGGCCGCAGTAGAATCGATATTCTTTACAGCACGCAGCCTAAGACGACCCGAGCAAATCGATTAAATTTTATGCGAATACCCCCGATTGAATCGCACCAAAAGAGCAACCATGGCACGGACAGGAGTGAGAGAGGACAGAAAAACAGAACACGGCACGGACTGCGGACAGACAGGACAGGACAGACACACGGAAAGTTCCTCTTGAAAGGCCCCTTCGCTAGCGCTGGGCCAAAAAGAAAGCCAACAGCAACACGCGTCTCACATTTTTCTTTTTTTTCATCCAATTAGAAAAGATCTTTATTTAGTTTTGGTTGTTTCGAAGTATTGCTTTTAAGGAGAACAATATCCCTCTTTAAGTCCCAGCCTGGGTCACTTTTTTCGAAAAGACGGGACCCACGAACTACCCACGTAATTTTTTTCGGGGCCCAAGGGGGGCAGTGGGTTTACCAACTGACGGTATGTGCGGCGAAAAAAATGGCTTTTAGAATTGCACCCTTACAGTGCAGAAAAAAATCGGTGAAATTCATACCCTTACAGTGCATTTTTTCAAATTTTAAACTCTTTTAGAGCAAAAATATCAAGATTTTCGAGCAAAAATTTGCAATTTTTCCTAGATTTGCTGAAATTTCCACCCATACAGTGCATTTCTGATATTTTGAAAAACATACCCTTAACCGCCGCACATACCCGTCGGTCAATTTTCCTGACTGCCCCCCCCCCCGGGCTTATTGAGCAGTAAAACGTCAAATTGAGAGCGTCAAATGTATCATCAATATGTATAAGGGTGGAAAAGACATAAAAATGTTGCTGTATTTACGAATTTGAGGTCGACATGACCATTAAAAGACAAAATAATAAATACTTTGATTTCAAAATAATCATTGGCATATGGGAAAATTTCGCGCTCAATCACAGATGAAAATTACATTTTTAACATAAAATTAAAACCAAGACGTATCATTTTTCGAAAGACAATAAGATATTTTTTGTCAAAAAACTGCAGGAAATCCCATTTTCATATTCGAATCAACCCCCTGACAAACCATTCGAAACCGCAGTTTTGCTTCCATCTTGCGTTCCACACATTTTTCATAAACTCACTTAGTATAGTAAGACAAATGTATCCAAATTTTAAATCTAGCCTGAATTAGGATCCTAAACCGAAGAATGCTGTAAGAATATTTTAGGATGATTTTCCTAAAAAAGTTATAAATATCCACGATGAATAGATTTACACCATTCCTAAAATCCTGTAAAATAAAGAACGTCAATCGTACTCTAATTGACAGAATTTTGGACTTTAAAATTCTGCATTTCTTTAGGCTTAGTCGAAAGCCTGGTCTACCTCTGTGGCCCGGACATATGACCTACCCTATCTCATATGGCCCACCTGAAAAATCTAAAAAATGATTTGATTCTTATCATTCTGAAAGTGTGGAAACAAAGATCTTTCTAAGGCTAGACTGAAATATACAAAGAAAATAAATAAGCCTACATTTTATACACCTGACATACATTTTGCGCGCTTTTTGGTACCAGCTACTGTATTTAAGATCCCATGATTTTGCTAAATTTGAAGGAAAGTTTCAATAAAAATCGGGAAAGTTTCTGGAAGTTGATTTACAGTTTTTCTTCTTTAGATATCCCTCCAGCAAGAGAAAATTGAAAAGTATGAAAATCAGCAAAGAGTTTCGGAAAGAACATACCAATATCCATACGAAAACCAAGGCCAAGATAGTATAGACGCTTATGAACGTCGAATTGAAGAGCTTTCATCTTCGTTACGGGAGAAAGATTTCACAATCGATCAATTGCGAAAAGACTGTGAAACTGTAGTAAGTTCTTCAAACTAAGATTACTAATTACTTATCTGACTCACAGACCACTATACATAGCTATACCTCCAAACAGCTCCAATATCTAGGGGGTACTAGGGTTGCGAACCTTGGACCCTTATTGGGACTAATTTGACCAAATTTTGATCTTTTTAGGGGCAACAAGTTGATTTTTCCAGCTCTTAGTGGCACTTTGAACTTTGAACCAAATAATGTACCCTTAAGGGCGGTACACACCCGTACCCTCCATTTGCCTAAGTGCCCCCTCCGATACATAAAAATGTTTTTTGTTATGATGGGATAAGATGATATTTTTGTTGAACGGAAACATATCACTTTGCATCATCTTATTTTACAGAATGATCCAGTCATTCGGGGTCGTTATGAACGTACTTTATCAAATTACAACTTACTTCAATCCGAAAACAACGAGTTGCACGCATTTATTCAGGATATGAACAGGACAGGACAGGTATATGAAATTCCCACACTTTTAATCAACTTAAGCATTCATAGATGAAGTCAGAATTGTATATCACGGTGGCTATCATTCAAAACAAGAAAGCCTGATAGCTTTGAGACTACGCGCTGCATAGATTTGCGCAAGCTGCCGATTGGTTTCTATATCACCAGAGATGTAGCCAAGAGTTTTTTAAAGAATTTTAAAGATTAAACATTAAAACGCGTTATTTCATAAAGTCAAAATTTTCAATAATTTTGACTGCTTAGGCCCTTAGGGGATCGAGAATTTACAATAAAGCCTTCCATCCGATTTCCGAGCTGGTTCCTATAATCCTACGCCTAATAGCGCGTAGTCTATTAATAATTTATTTTTATCCTCAGCCTGAAAAATATGAGCAATCTGATTGACTAAAAACACATATAAATGCTGCATTACATATTTTACAAGTAAAAATACAAGACCGCGTTCAGCATCCGGGGTCTGGTAAGCGAGAGATCATATTTTGTACACTTTTATGCTCAGAAATGTTTTCTTTGCCTTAGCGAAATTCTTACAATCAGCATTCTGCGGCGGCGGTGAGGAAAAAAAATTAGAAAACGAAAGTACTTGATATGGTGGACGAACTTACTAAATTTAATTTACAAATTACACGCTCGTATAACCACGGTCGATTTTCGCGGGTTTTCTTTGGATCACGTCATATATCTTTGTGTCTTTAGCTTCACAGTTTGGATTTTTTCTTTATTTTCTTATAAGCATATACTTTATAAGAAACAAATCAATAACTCTTGATAGACGGTGGTATACCCTTCGGTTATCAGTTCTTACTAAGTAAACAAGGAATGGCGCACAATATGAGCATATCTTCTTTTTCTTATAAGCATATACTTTATAAGAATCAAATCAATAACTCTTGATAGACGGTGATATACCCTTCGGTTATTAGTTCTTATAAAGTAAAAAAGGAATGGCGTGAAATATGATAATATTTATTTTTCTTAAAAGCATGTACTTTATAAGAATCAAATCAATAGTGAGGTTAAGTAAATCGGTAAAATCACGACGACGAACGAAAATTTAACAGGCTAGTGAGTTTCAACCAATCAAATTTCGTATTTTCACTAGCCTTATACATTTTTCGTCCGTCGTCGTGATTATCCTTGTATGCTTAACCTCACTAATAACTCTTGATAGACGGTAATATACTCTTCAGGAATTAGTTTTGACAAAGTAAACAAGGGATGATGCACAATATGAGCATATTTATTTTTCTCATAAGCATATACTTTATAAGAATTAAATCAATAACTCTTGGTAGACGGTGATATACCCTTCGGTTATTAGTTCTTAAGAATTAAACGAACATTGTTCTTAAATTGGCTAATTTTTTATCGATTTTGAGCCTCGTTGTTCTTATAAAATTGTTTCATCATGGCTCGATGTAAAATAGATTTCAGATTAGCTTCGATCTCTACTTCTTGTTTTTCCCGTGCATTTTAAACTTCAGGCGAAATTTTCGACTTCAAGTCGTCTTGTTATCTTTTTAATAAGCGTTCGATTTTTTTTTTATTGTTTTGATGTTGGGGAGAGAGAAAAAAACAGGAATGGTAAAAACAAAGCATCGTAAAAGTATTTTCCAAGTTTACGGTTGAACCAACCTATTATCAAACTTTTACTTGTAAAATATTGAATATCATTTACTCGTTCAAAGTTTTATATATTTTCCTCTCCTAAAAGCTTGGGAAATATTACTAAAAATCGGAACTAGGAAAATATATCCCATTGTTATGCGCACTTTTAATGTAATCACATGGCCATGCACCATGATAATACAATACGCAGTGTATACAATAATATACTCCGCAGTAATGGTAATTGCACGTATATTAGTGAGTTAATCAATAGTTTTCGTCCTCCCCTTAATATAACCGTCATAATGGATCTTTCGTGGTAGAGAACAAGTAATTTAAGGCTCTGGAAAAGCTAGCGAGCACCTCACACCAAAAACCGGGGTTTTTCCGTTTCGTTACGGCGTAGAAAAAAACCTTGACGCTTCCGTTAAATTTTATATTCATTTTACAGCTTGATGACTCAGACATAACATGGACCTTAGAAAGGGTAACAAAATTTTTTACTCTATTTTCAAAACTGTTTTCTAACTTTTTTTTCTATTCTCGACATTTGAGAATGTCTGGGTGTGAATGTTCCAAAGCTTTGGAGCAGCCTTGAGATTTCAAAAACGTGCACACTTGTTCCTTGGGTTTTTTTGTTTTTTTTTGCAAACTTTCAAAAAATTTCCTTTTTGGCTTTTTAGACGAATTAAGCATAGAAAACAACTAAAAACTCAGGATTATGCATTTTCTTTAGTTTGAATTATACATAAGGTATAACGTTCTTCTTTGGAGAGACGTTGTGGTCGGATAAAGATGTCTCCTATAAGATAAACATTTTCAGTTGAAATGAGAAAGTTTTCTTTTTATCAATCTATAGCCAGCAAGTAATGCATCTTACGGAGTCACTTTTGAAGAGAATACTGGTACAGTCTTCATCGACCAATCAAGGGTTACAATCAAAGCCGTTGAACAGCATTTAGGCGAGGTTGACCTGAGGTATATTCTCATTCTCAGTTACACAATGTTTCAAATTTGTTTCCGTTAATTTAGGGAAGCCTGAGAAATTTACCCTCGAGGCCCTAAAAAATGAAGACTGTTGATAGCATTGGAAACTTTTGAAATATTTATCCAATTGACTTGAAATTTTGTAAGTGTGCACCAAATATATAGATTGGCATCTTTAGTCAAAATTTGATCACTCTTTGAAAATGCCGAAATAAATAGGACCTCTTCTAAGTAAGTAAGTCTGCGACCGCAGTCGGAGGCGACCCAAAGGCTCCTCTTTCGATAGCTATCTACCCGAAGGTAGGGGAGGGCGCCACTCTTTCTCCCTGGATTTCTCCACTTACCCTTGATCCTTCTCTTAATTGCTGAGTATCAAGCAGAGAGGCATGGGGGGCCTCATTAATCTCTGTTTTTATTTTCATTTGCTTTACTTTTTTCTGCAAAATGCGCGCAAAAGTACTGCTAAGTAATACGCACAACATCTGGCCAATCAGACTGAACCTGTATTGCTACCCGCGCCAAGCGTTAAACAAGCAGCAAAAATAAAAGTTTAACGCTTGGATTCCCAGTAAGGGTCCGATTTTTAAAGCCAATTTCTTGGCGACACATGCCGTCGTTTAGAAATCGAGTGCCACCCTCTTCCGGGTTAGAATGATGAGGGAAAAACTTGCCCTGTGGAAGTAACTTCAAGAAAACGCTTGCTTAGGTTTTAATGTTTTTAATCAATTTTACCATAGTATAAGAAAGCCGCGGCTGGAATGATAACATCTGAACTTCTGTTGTTCTATCTCTGTCGTATTTGATGACTATTTTTTGATCAAGTGGTCAGTAATGTAGCATCTTTAATGGTAAATTTTATTGGTTTGTCGTTAATACTTACTTCTCAGTGTGTTTTAGACATTAATGATATACCTTTGATAATACACTTGCATTATAAAATCATTGTAAAGGAAAGATCAACAATAAGAAATTTAAACAAGCACAAAATAGCCGGGCTGAAAGAACTCAAAAATCAACAAAGTGCCTCGAGTGCCTTCGCAATATTTTAGTGAAATCTTTTTAGAAATCAATGAAAAAGTACATCTAGATAATACTGTGAAAGTTTCAAGCCAGAACCTTCAAAATTTATCATTCAAACTGACAAGAAAGTTGTCATCTTGAATATAGTTCTTATAATTTCAATTTTGGCGAAAAACTATTGTTTCCACAAAATACCCCTAAAATATGTCCAAAATTAGTTCAAGTGTTCTATTGGGTACAGATTCAAAGATATCTAGCAACAAAAAGACTTTTTGTGAAGGAAAGTAAGAGGAAAATTTCAAAAACTATCTACCAATGATAAAATTAGCATTTTGATGTTTTTATAAAGCTCGGAGACAGAGATGGAACAGCAATTAACTGAAACGACAATGCGGTAGATATTCCAGCCGCGGCTTTCTTATACTATGATTTTACTAATAAGGCTTTTTTTTTCAGGGTTGGTGATTTTGTCATATCAATTAATGATAAAAATGTTACGAACAGTAACGAGGACCATATAAAAAAGATAATCGACAAAAGTGGTTTGCAATTGAGATTGGTTGTGAGAAGATGGTCAAAGCCTGTCGAAAAAAAGTTAAATGTGAAGTTTACCGCTAAGAAAAACAATGAAAAAATGAAACTAGCAGTAGTCGTATTTTTCGAAGAAGAAAATGACGATATAAAGAGTGGAGACAAAATTGAGCAGGTATTATCAATGACACAACTAATATTTAATAGAACTAATAGCGGCTAATAATGGCCCCCAGCGGTTTGCGTGAATGCGTGAATGGGCATTTTCGGTTGCGTGAATGCGTGAAAATTGAAAAAAAAGCGTGAATGCGTGAATTGAAAAAACTTGCGTGAACGTGAAAATCCACTTTTTGATTGCGTGAATCTGGGCTATTTTGTGCATGAATACGTGAATTTTCCCTTTTTCCACCGATAATGGGCAGTTTTCCCGATTTTCCAATGTTTCCCCGATATTTCCCGAAAATTATCCGATTTTCTGAAAAATCGGGTTATTGCGTGAAATTCGAGAAAAATTTGCGTGAATGCGTGAGTTTCGAAAAAAATTGCGTGATTGTGTGAATTAAGGGTCCGCTGGGGGGCCTCAATAATATTAAAAGCTGAATGATTTCGTAGATTTTATACAAGTCATCGTGGGTAGAAGTTGTGATCAAAATTCTTTTAAACTTTGTGAATGATTTATTTTGAAGAAAAAAAAAGAGCGATCCTCACATAAGAACTTTGGTCTGTAGAATGCATTAAGTTCATCGAGTTTAAAGCCCCGAAGAGGTTGGAATTAAACTCTTGGATTAGAACTGAAGCCACTAACTCTTTAGCCGCTTGATAACCTTCCTCCTAATTTGGAAAAATGTGCAGCGTCAAAACTAAAAAAGCTATTAAACCGGGCCGTTATTTCTAAAGTGACTTAATCTTGATCTTAAGGCTTCATTTTCTGCCTAGGGGAGGCTGAAGATTGCACCCATTCCATTCCATTGGAAAAAATTCCAACCTCTTTTAAATAAATCAAAAAACTTTTTTTTAGATCAATGGGAAAAGTATCCAAAATTATTCAATCAAGCGTTTGATGGAAAAGCTCACAGGCAATAAAGAATTGTCTTTAACCATCACTAGAGATATATTTACCAAAAAGAGGATTAACGAATATGAGATTATGACGGCTGTGCCTGCACTTGGCAACGAACCCGTAAATAAACATCTAGACGGGGTTCAGAGGGGGCGCCGTCGAAATTCCTCAATCGATGGTGAGTAAATACACACAGTGTACCTGAAAGGGAGCGGCAGAAGAGAAATCCTCATAATTCAAGTCAATTTTCATGACCTCTAATTATCTGCTGTCCTGGTCTAGTTGTTCATCCATGTAAAAAAGGCAGCTTTGGCAGCACCAGGAAGGCATAGCAATGTAAAAAGAAATCAAGCTAACTATTTTCTATTTCTTTTATTAAACTCCGGTTAAGGAGTTTCTTAAAATCAGTGTTTTTCATTTGTAATTGTGCGTAAATCCGATTAATCGCGATAGTCGGATTCGATTTACCGATCTTTCCGGTTTGATTTCCCGATTTTGTTTGCGTTTGCGCTCGCACTTACTAGGATATACTCTTTTAAATTTTATGTTAGATATATTAAGAAAGGCTGACCACGATAAAGATGTTTGCATAATGGTTCACTATTCAAAAATGACAATTACCGGAGTTTGAAGCCGTCATTACGGCTGTTTTATTTTTATTTAAATGTACTTTAGTAAGATTCTTCTTACTTTCCTTTTTTGCCGTGAAAGTTTTTCTTTTTTGCCGTGAAAGTTTTCTTTTTGCCGTGAAAGTTTCCTCTTTGTCGTGAAAGTTTTCTTTTTGTCGTGAAAGTTCTTTTTTTGCCGTGAAAATATTAACTTTTTGCCGTGAAAGTTTTCTCTTTGTCGTTAAAGTTTTCTTTTTGTCGTGAAAGTTTTCTTTTTGCCGTGAAAGTATTAACTTTTTGCCGTAAAAGTTTTCCTTTTTTGTCGTGAACGTTTTTCCTTTTTGCCTTTTTTCCTTGTTTTGCGCTCCTTTTTTTACGACTATTACTATTATCATTTTTCGACTTATTTCCCGATTTTTTAAGTATGAAAAAACTACTGTCCTATAGTCTATATTGTACTCGATACCATGTGATATCTATTACTTATTTTCACGTCATGAACATTTCCAACACGAGCAAACTCAATGTACACCCAAGTTCTTTGAGCAACAAGCATTCCTCGGCTTGTTTGCCCAGCTGGCACACAACGTTGTTTCAACGTTTATCTAATGTTCATAACGTCCATATAACGTTAGATGTCAGCGGGCACACAACGTTGTTTCAACGTTTATCTCATGTTCACAACGTCCATATAGCGTTAGATGAACGTTGAAACAACGTTGTGTGCCAGCTGGGTGGTGATCTATTTTTTGGAAAGTTTTCTCACATAGTACACACAAACTTTTTTTTTCCACATGGGAATAGCTTGTATTTTTAAATTTCGTTACAAGTTTTGATGAACTACTTTTTCAAATTTAATGTATGATAACTCGAAATTCAAAATTAATGAACTAAAAATTTAAATCCTGAAGCACGCAATATCTCGACAAACCTGTATACTTTTTTTTGGTGCACCCGGTAGTATATATAATCGTCAAGGACTTAAGAATATATGTAAGTATTAAGTGAGTTTCACTTAACTGCGCCATCCAGTCTAACAAAAAGTCTTTAATTTGACTCCATGTTACTCTTAAAAAATCCTTTCTCTGGCTATTAAGTGTACATCACCTGACCCCAAAAATGTAGGTGAAATTTGAATCAGACCTGAAAGAGGTAGATTTGCATTTTAAAAATTATTGAATGTTTTCAACGAAATTTTGAACTCCCAAAATCCATTCCCAGGGGTTAGTTTCATTACTTTTGATAGATAGGCTAATTTCTTTGGTCCTTTAAGGATTTAAGTTGACTCCCATTTTTATAACCCCCAGAATGTAGGTTTGGTTTTATGGCTTTAAATCTAGTAATAGTAAAATGTTGATTATTTGGATTAATTATAACAGCAAATTTTAGAAATATTTTGGTCCAAAAAAATATTCTAAAGAGCATTTTGTTATTCTGAAAATTGGATTTTTAACCCCCAGAATGAAGGTGAAAATCATTCATACTTTTGAAATATGCTCTGACAAAAATTTAACAAAGATATCAATTTGATCGTGCTACAAACGAGGAAAAGTAAAAGAAAGGACGAAAAGAAGAGTCAAAGAAAGTTGTTTTGTAGGTTTAAAATTTTGTCTTAAAATAAGTGAATAATGTAACAACACCCCTGCCTCACAACCGCGGCAAGGTGGACAAAAGTTTCTACTAGTCCAATCAATGGGGATAGAAATTCTATTGTTCCAAACTTAGGCAAATTTTCTGATTGGGCTGGGGTCTAGGACACGTCGTAAAAGCTCAAAATGTCAACATTGATCATCCGGTAGTACTTTGATGTAATGGAAGTACAACAAACAAGTTTTATATAATTCGACAGACTTTTTATGTTGGGTTATGAAGGCCCCTAAATTGTAGGTCAACTAACCCCAAAAAGTAGGTCAAACATTTTCGTCAAAATATCTAACTTAGAACAATAAATATTAAAATGGACCATTTTCTCCATTTTCTTTGTTCATTAGGAGTAAGAAAATACCCTATCGTCATAACTTAATTTCAATAGATTTCGATTTAGAGAGGATTATTTAAAAAATGTCTCAATTCGAGTAGTATCCAATCAACTTCGATTCAGATTTTCATTGGAAAAAATTAATTCAAGTTAAAATTTGATGTCTATAAATAACAAGTAATATGTTACAGTATGCCCTGAAACAACTTTAATACAATAATGACCGGTTAGTGAGGGCTGTACTGAGAAATATTGCCCTTGGTCAAGTAACGACCGAGCTTGCGAGGTTGTTACTTGACCTCGGGCAATATTTTCAGTACAGCCCGAAAAAAACGGTCATTATTGTATTTGTTAACCGTTTCCTGCAGCTTCGATTGATTTTTAGCGCTTTGTCCAGGAAAAATAGGGAAATAAAGCGAAAAAAAAACAAGCGAACAGAGATAAAAAATGAGAGAAATGATGTCAACGCATTGTTCATTTTCCTTTGAAAAAGTGACGTCACAATGAATTTTCCTGACGACGGGCAACTCTGGACAATGTAGGCCCGTCGTCATGCAAAAAGAACCAATTGCATTGCGCAAAAAGTCGTGTAGCCCGCTTCGAAAAAGTAACCGGTTAACAATTTATGAAGTTGAACTATCGTTAGGGCTACAATGCTAAAAAATGAGAAACCTACATTCTCGGAGTTTACTACATTCTCGGGGCCTTAAAATGTAGGATTTGAAATGAAATACTTGATTTGAGGAGGGGAAAGGGGAAAGGAGCTCGATATTTTGCAATTTTTAGTTCATAAAGTTGTTAGTTAAATCTTTTTTCCTTTCTTTCAAAGACTCAACGTCTGGTTATTATTCGCAAGCTGACAGTGTCGATTCTTATCTTGATGATGATTCGATACGAGGAATGACACGAAGACATAATATTGAACACGAAGGGAAAGGACAGATATCATCAAGATGGAGTCAATCTACTCCCACAGGTATACTATATAGAATTAGTAGACACCCTAGAAAAGATTATAAATTAATTTTCTTTCGTGTTATTTAAAAATCCACGCTTGAAAATTAGGTATGTACTTTAAATCGTTTGTGACCGTTTTTACGACACTCTAGCGGGTGGAATCTATATTACCATAGATAAGTCATGGATGTAGGCGCAATGCTTTTTTGTTTTCGTTTATGGACTCCAGTGTACATGAGGTCAGGGTGCAATTCTCATTCGGTGCTGCAATTTAATTGACAAGTGATTGTACCTCCACTTCATACCATATGAGCACTGACCTGTATTTACTATGGACGAAATTTCTCAATCACAGTCAAGCTAAATCTTTGATCGGAGTTTTTTTGGAAAGTGAAACACTGGCACTGGGCGAAATAAGAGAATTCCAATCCTGGAAATATCTTGAAAATATGATATTTCCATATACTTTTGTAAATATGAAAATATGACTTTTCTATATTTCCAAAGTTGTGGAAAATTCTGAAATTCATTGAAACATCATATTTTGAAAATTCTCAACTTCAGTTGAGCTAGAAACTGAGAATGTCTGTCTGTGTGTCTGTGTGTATGTCCCAAAACTTTAGGGCAGCCTGGAGACTTCAAAAATGGTCGGATTTGGCTGAAATTTTGCACACTTGTTCCTTGGGTGAATATCTTGGGGGATTTTTTCCATTTTTTGAAAATTTCGGTTTTTGGGGATTGGGGACGAGTTTTTCGCCAAAAGGAGGCTAAAACTTTGGGGCAGCCTGGAGACTTCAAAGATTGTCAGATTTGGCTTAAATTTGGCACACTTATTCCTTTGATGAATATCTAGGGTCTACAATTGGGCCTATAAATAATTTGAAGCTACTGAAGTTGAGCCCAGTGCGTTGCGCACGTTCGACTATATGAAATTTTAGATTTTGAAATAACATGAAATATGAGTCGAAGATTTCGCATAATGTTCGATTATTCATAAATGAAATAAACGACTGGGAAGTACTACGGTTGTAGAATGTCAGTTCGGACCTGAGAAAACTGGCCCTAAATAAAGAAGAAAGTTGTTTGGAGAGCAAAGTTTTACTCTTACAGAGAAAAGGCAAAAGTGGTTCTTAGAGCACATTCTCAAATGTTAAAACCTTCTAGAGATTTTTTTGACTTTTCGTACCTTAAATACTTAGGAAGGTCAAAAACACAATGGGGGTAAGGTTTGAAATGCAGTGGAATTCCATAAGGGTAGACGAAAATCCGTCCAAAATAAGCGGAATTCCAACAAGGGGGTAATGATTGAAAATTTGTAATTCCAGAGGGGTATGATCCTTAAATTGCCTGGAATTCCAAGGGGGTAGGTCACAAAAGGTTGGACCTCCTCAACAGGGGATGCACAGTTTTTTTCTGGAAAAGCTCAATCTTGCTGATACCTTGGAAAATAAATATGACAGGAGCTTAGTTAAGCCATTGTGGGGGTATTTTTGGCAAAATATTTTAAGAGAAATAACTGTTTTTTTGCCCCCGCAGGAGCGTAGCGACGAGGAGGCACTCATAGTTTCACGCATAGATATTGGACTGGAATCTCGAAATTTTGTTGCGCGTGTTTGTGTGTTTGTTTGTTTTGTCGCCCAAGCATCCCCGTAGTTAGTCTCTTCCGTAAATGTTCGGTTTTTTTCCGGGACGGTAGTATACATATTTTCATATTACGTTATATGCTATTACCATTATTACATATTACAATTTTATTTTTGATATAGCTTTGAAAAGCTAAAGCGAGTGTTATAAATGCAAGTAAGTAAGTAAGGGTTCGAGAATATATTTAAAATTATTATATAGATGTACAATAAAAACTCCGGCCCGACGTCTGAAGGGCAAGGATTAAAACAATAAATTGTGTTAAAATCAAATGAAATATTTTAAGTTAAAATTTATAGTAAAAACGTTACCGAAAATGTCGAGACTAAATTAGCAAAGGAACAAAGAAAATGGTTGATTTACACCCATAAGGGTTCTGGCCTACAGATTCTCAGGGTGGAAATTAACCCTGTTCTCTGCTGCCGAGCAGTAAGGTCATGATAAAAACATACGAGAGTAAGTAAGTAAGTAAGTAAGCATTTATTTACCATTTAACACTACAGAAAAGATACAAGTGATGATATGCACAAAAAATATATGGAAGGAGACGCGCCTTATAGTCTAGCTAATCAAAAAGATGCGGCCACCTAAGTACAGACTGCGTTTATAACACATTGTAAATTAGTTAAAAATATTTATATATTTTTAAGAATTTTGTTATGTAATGAAAAATAAATTAAAAGAAAGTTTGCTAACCTTTCTTGGTAGGGGAGGGGTGTGCTCAGTATCTCCCAAGACAGTGAGTAAGGGCGAGAGATTTAACAAAACTGAAATCAGATGAGCTCAGGGTAATATTTGGGTAAGATCGCTGGATGCTGTTCCAATGTGTTATGCAAAACTTAGAGAAAGATTTGTTCCCAAAGGTAATGGTGTTGTAGGAGGGAACAAAAAGTAGTTTCAAACATGCTCCTCTGGTACTTTGAGTGTTTTCGTCTTCAGCATCGAGCTGAATAAAGTTAAAAAACTCCAGAAGGTCAAAGGGTAATTTGTTATTTAGGAATCTGTGGAAAAAAGATATATTAAGGCATTTGACAAGGTCAAAAATCTTGAGAATTTTGAGATCAGAAAAGAGTGGAGAAGAAGGGCATCGAGAGTTGTTAAAAGTAATAAGACGTAAGGCTTTCTTTTGAACGATAAATATAGGCTTGGAGGTGGTATTGTCAGTAAGACCCCAGAGTTGGCAACCATACTGAAGATGAGAATGAAAAAGAGCATAATAAATGTTAACTAAGGTTTTTGTTGAAACATAGTGCCTAAGCTTAGATATAATACCATTTGCTCTGGCAAGTTTAGCTGATAAAGATGTATTGTGGGCTTTCCAGTTGAGGTGCATGTCACTCCCCCCCCCCCCCCCCCCCCCCCCCCCCCCCCCCCCCCCCCCCCCCCCCCCCCCCCCCCCCCCCAATCAAAACGCCAAGATATTTGATATTTAAACTTTGAAAAATTTTCTTACCTCCAATTTTAAGAAAAGGAACAAAAGGAAGAATTTTTCGACAGTGTCTGAAAATTAAAAATTCAGTTTTTCCAGCGTTAAGGGATATTTTATTGGCTTTGAGCCAAGTTTGGAGGGATCTTAGGTCACGATTGACTCTGTTGCAAAGGGAAAGAAGATCATCATTAAAATGTAAAATATGGGTATCATCAGCGAAATGAAAAGTTTCACTTGAAAAGATTGCATTGTGAAGATCATTAATATAGATTAAAAATAAGAGAGGTCCTAGAACAGAGCCTTGTGGAACACCATGAGGGATTATTTTAATAGAAGATTTATTGGATGAAATAGAGACAAACTGGGATCTATTAGATAAATATGATCTGAACCAGTTATTAGCCTTTCCTCTAACCCCATAGTGGTCCAGTTTTGAAATTAGAATATAATGATCAACAGTGTCAAAAGCCTTTTGCAAATCAACAAAAACACCACACACAAAGTTACCATCATCAAGAGATTTCTCAATACGTTCAACAATATTAAGTAAGGTATGGATGGTTGAGTGAGATCTACGAAAACCAAACTGGCGCTCAAAAAATACTCGATGAGAATCTAGGAAAGTAATAAGACGAGAGTACATAAGTTTCTCAAGAATTTTCTCTATGTTGGAAAGAAGAGATATAGGGCGATAATTGGATATTTCAAGTGGAGAGCCTTTGTTTTTGAAAACGGGAATAACTTTCGAGAGTTTAAGCATTGAGGGACGAAAACAACCAGATTCAAATGAAAGGTTAAAAGAAAAGAAAGGGGTCCAGAGAGGTCAAACTTTAGAAGACGAAGAATTTTTGGGGAAATGCTATAAGGGCCAGATGATTTGTTAAAGGATAAAGAATTAATTGTTAGTAAAACTTCAGCAGGGTTAACACGATCAAGAAAGATAGAGTTCCTAATGCGATTTTTGAGATAGTGAGAGAAGTGACGATTGGTTGGACCAATTTTGGAACGGACAGTATCTGCAATAGAAGTAAAAAAAAGTCATTGAAGCCATCGGCAACAACGTTTGGATCAGAGTTGAGATGGCCATTGACACGAACAGATGAAGGAGAAGATTTGGAATCAGATCCAATGATATCTCTGATCCCTTCCCAGACTTTCAAAATATTTGTAGCATGAACAGAGAAAAAATTGGAATAATAATTATTCTTACTCTTACGTGTAAGAGTAACTATGAGATTTTTGTATGTTTTATATCTTTGATAGTAAAAAGATTTTTTAATAGGGTCCTTTGGTTTGAATATATTTTCTAGAATAAAATTGACGTTGTGAGATTGATTTAATAATTCCGGGGGTGATCCATGGTTTAGCCCGAGTTTTTTGTTGGCGTTTGGTCACAACAACAGTTGGGACATGTTGATCAATAAGGTCTTGGATAAGATCATAAAAGGTTTTGAAAGCTTGATCAACATCTGTTATATGATATAATTTATTTACCCAATCAATATTAAGAAAATCAAAAATAAAATCTTGTTGTTTAAAGTTTTTCCAGTCCTTTCGGAAGATTTTTTCATTCTTTGGTTTTACAGAGGGACCACAGACAAGATGAAATTGAGGAAGATGATCAGAGATAGAATAAAGAAAATTTCTTGAAAAGGTACGCTTTTCAGAAATTGAAGAAAAAATATTGTCAATAAGTGTCATGGAGTGGTCAGTAATTCGAGTCGGAAGAAAAATATTAGGTATAAGAAAGTGTGATCCAAGGTTGTTCAAGTAAGATAAGATATTGGGATCAGAAGAAGTGTTCAAAAGATTAATGTTGAAATCACCTAGCAAAAGAATTTGTTTATTTTCTTTGTTGATTTTATTCAAAAGTGGTTCAAGAAGTTTATTGAATTCATCAAGCGAAAAAAGAGGGTGTTTATAGATGGATCCAACAATAATATTAGTAGAGTTTGGATGCTGGATTTCTGCAAAAGTAGATTCAAGAAGGGTTGAGCAATATAACATAGAGTCAAGATCTTTGCGGGGTTCAAAAGAGAAATTTTTCGAAATGTATAACATAGTGCCACCAACAGAAGCCTCTGTAGGCGTGTAAATTGGTTCCTGAAAATTTTCAAGATTGAAGTTGAAAGATGGTTTTTTCCCCTTCAAAATACGGGTTTCGGTGATCGCCATAACATCAAAATTAAAATTGAGTTTAGAAATAAGAGTGGTTAGATCATCTATGTGTAGAGCTAATGAAGCAATATTAAGGTGAAGAGAAGAAAAAGAGAAGGGCCCGCTTTCACGGGCAAGTTTTTGGAAGTCAGGAGTTTTGTAGTACTTACTGTCAGCAGCCATGAGATTATCAAGGTCCAGACAGTTGTTTTGGCAGTGGTCAGAAATTAGGTGAAGATTACGAGCAACATCAATAAGTTCAAGGTTTAGGGCACCAGAGAGGGAAGGTTGGGACTTATGATTAAAGGGAAGAGCCCCAAGGAGACATTTGGGGCAGTACCAGTCGTTAGGACTGGTAGATAAAAATTGAAATCCAGCAAGAGTTAAGCCTGAGCATTTTAGGTGAGTCCAAAGTTTGCAGGAGTCACAGAATATAGAGTTACCTTCTTCTTTGACTGTCTTACTGAGAATGGAAATAGTGTAGGCATAAAAGTAAACTTACTTAATCACGGTGAGTCTCAAACAAGACAAAAATAAAATAAACACCAGAGCAGAGCCAACAAGATTTGTGTAAACGATAAAAAGTGTGCACAGCTAGGCTGCAATTTTGATTGAGAAAGCAAAAAATCAAAATAACAAAAAAAAAACGAAAGTGAAAGTAAAAAGAAACTTGCGTGGTTGTCATCTAAACTAAAAAATGGGTAATCACAGCCAAGCACAGAGCAAGCGAACGGGAAGGAAAAAAAGAAGGAGTGGCCCCGTAAGATGAATTATCAAAAATAAACAAAATTCAAGAAATAATCTAGAAAGTATGAAAGTCATATCCAGGAAAAATTTTCTCCAGAGTTGACAAATGTTCTATTTTAGTGTGAACATCAACGTTATTTTCATTGATCGCAATGTAAACACTTCCATTATAAACCCAGAATCTGTCAATCAATCTTTCATCAAATAATTTCTTATAGGAACTCCAAAGAAATTTTGAATAGGGAGCAAGGTTACAGTTGATAAAAATTTTGCCTTCTAGATTAGCCTTTCTCAGTTTATCTGAAGCGGATTTACGTTTTTTTTTGTTTTGGTGAAGGTTATCACACTTTTTCCTGTTCAAAAATATTACGATTGTTCTGGCAGATTTATCTTTTTTACCTCTTTTAAGTCTGTGGCAGGCTTCAATGTCATTTTCCTCTATTTTAACACCAATACTTTCTGCAATAGCGATTACTTTGGACTCAAGGTTATCGATTTCGATATCATCAGGGATTCCACAGATTTCAATGTTGTTCCTCCGGACGTATTGTTGAAGGTTAAGGTTTTCACTTTCCACTTTGATAAGTCGAGATTTGATATCTTTGATGTTTGATTTCAAAGATTCATTATCATCAGCTAACAAAATTTCATTTTCACTCTTTAGTTGAGATATAATGTCGGATTTAGCATTACTGATTTCTTTAGAAAGGTCATCTTTGAGTTTTTTTATAATATCTGAAAGGGATTTTTGTGTAATGGTCGATTTGGAAAAATCAGAAGAAATTTCATCGCTGTTAGTATTAATCCACGAAGCTAAATCATCGACTTCTTGATCGTCTACTGAAGAGGAAGAGAGTTTCTGGGTTTTTCTTTTGCTGCTGTTCTTTGGTTTTCGTCATTGTAACAAAAGTTCAATCAAAATATTCAACCCACTCAAGGAAGTAAGAAGCTTTTTTGCGTACGCAAGAGCACGTCTGACCTCGACGATGCAAATTTTTTTTCCGTAGACGGGCGGAAATATCTTTAATGGTCGGAAATATCATAGCGTAATGGTCGGAAATATCATTTGATGGTCGGAAATATCCAAAACTCTGAAAATTTGAAAATTTAATGGTCGGAAATATCCCGCACATCCAGCAAAAAAATTGTAAACAAAGATGGTAGCAAAGGTGGTGTGGCGTGGCCAACTTGTTGTGTGGCTTCCAAAATCGAACCCTTACAGTGCATCCAGCTGGCAGTGCATCCAGCTGGCAGTGCATCCAGCTGGCAGTGAATGCAGAGAAAATTTTGCCAAAAAATGACCCTTACATTGGGGGCTAGAGGAGGAAAGGATATAAAAAAGACAAGAGTCGTGTTTGAATAAAAAGGTCAATACCACTTTATCTCCCTAAAAAGCTTGTCTGGCACACACAACAAGTTGGCCACACAACACCACCTTTGCTACCATCTTTGTTTACATTTTTTTGCTGATGAAGCATTTTTAAAAGCGCGGGATATTTCCGACCATTAAATTTTCAAATTTTTAGAGTTTTGGATATTTCCGACCATGAAATGATATTTCCGACCATCAAATGATATTTCCGACTATCAAAAGATATTTCCGAACATTAAATGATATTTCCGACCATCAAATGATATTTCCGACCATTAAATTTTCAAATTTTCAGAGTTTTGGATATTTCCGACCATCAAAAGATATTTCCGACCATCAAATGATATTTCCGACCATTACGCTATGATATTTCCGACCATTAAAGATATTTCCGCCCGTATACGGAAAAAAAATTTGCCTCGACGATAGTCAGTGCGCGATGCAAATCATAACAGTGTATGATATAACACGAATTACAATATTACTTGCAAATCAAAACAAACAAAATGGCAGACTGGTTATGATGATGATGAGCTGATTCATTGACTGGAAAAAGTGTTTTGTATGTCAAATTTTGTTTCTTGTCTTTGAAACTGAATACTAACTACTGTAATTTAGTCAGAAGTTCACTTCAGCAATGATTTCAATTCTTTTTCCGGAATCTTTAAAGAAATTTGCTCAAGTTTTCAAATGTATATACATTTGATATTTTTGTTGAAAACTCTAATTTATCTTTGTCTTTTATTTTATTAATAACAACCATTGTTTATAGAGCTTCTTAAGCTTTAAATACCATCATATGGTCGTAACTCGAGAAAGTCCTTCTTACAACAAGATACCGGCTAAATACAAAAAAGTTGAATGTATGCATATGTAAAGTTGAATCCAAAAGTGGTTGAATTAATGTTGAATGTCAATCAATGTAAACAAACTTTTTCTTTTGGTCTTCAAAATAGATTTACCTCACGTAGAGTTTTTTCACTGTTTTTTCAGTGTGGTAGATCTTTTTCAAAAGCCTGCAAAAAGTTTGTTTACATTCGTTTAACTTTACATGCGCACATTCAACTTTTTAATGCAGTTGTGATAGCCTAAATAACTTACGCTCCAGAGTGGTTTGGTGAAATAGCTCCAATTCTGGCTTTCCAAGTTAGAGATGGACCTTCCCGAAGGCATTTAACGCTGGTTAGACTAGGTACACAGACAGTCATACAGAAACACCATAAAGTGAAAGTATATATAGCTATAAACTCAAAAAGTCTAGCTTCCTGAAGGCGCATCTCTTCATTGTCTGCGCTGCTCGGAGAAAAGATTGCATCATGAAAAAGTACTGTGCACTTGAAAAAAAATTTAGGCGCATTTCAACTTTTCTCGACTGTACGTCTGAATGGACCACAATGGTATTCCTTTATTTTTCTTTTGACCAATAAAATAGAAGATTTTGTTTGAGAAGTGCAATCACAGCGTACGCAAGTGGAGGCCGGGCCTTAACTAGGATTGGTTTCTATTTCACCCTATTTAAGATGGTGCAGAACTTTTTGATAAATTTCATACGCAGTATCCTCTTGACTATATTTTATTAGGCAAAGTTGCAATAGAGAATTGTTGAAATATACACGTTTTTTTTTTATAAGAACCTCAAAAATTTTCGAAGCCTTCGGATGTTTTTAATTTTTTGGATTTGAAGCCTAAAAATGTTCTTAAAATGTTCTTATTTTCAGCATTTTTTGAGCATTTTGATGTAATCTCTTAAGAAAATGCATGTTTTTAAGTCTCCAAAGCCTTAGAATGTTCTTAGAATGTTCTTAAATTTTTGGGCCTCGAACCCTTATGTTCTTATATAGTTTGTTCTTATAAAAAAAAAACGTGTAGCAGCCAATGAAAAAAACAAGCTATTTCTGATTGGTTACCTTGTTGATTTATTCACCACTATATATTTTGCCTACAATCTAAGATGTCTGCGGCATTATCAGAAAAGGTCTATTTAGTGAATAATAATCACGATATATATTGTCGTAAGAAAGAAACTAGGAGAAAAAAACAAACAGGAGATGTGAAAACCTGTAAGCTAATGATACCATAATTTTTGAAATATATTTTTGAGAAGCTTTTCCAGCTTTTCCTTAAATTTTATTAAATTATCAAGCTGCGAATTCTTCAAGTATTTTGTTAATGGAATATAATTTTTTTTCAAGCAAATCAGCCTCAATCAATCAATCAATCAATCAACCAATCAATCAATAATTAAATCAATCAATTATTCCTGATTATTTTTTAATGTTTTAATCTTTAAAGCATTAAAGCTTTATAAGTGCATGACATGATCTTTATGTGGGGGCATTTAGTGAAAGCTATGACTAGTTTAAGCTTGATAGAGCACAGATATTTGGAAAGTACATAAAATATTTTGAATTGGTGGAAATTAAGTTTGGATTTCAAGTAAATTTTAAGGCCAACTTCTATCTGCATAAACTCCTTCCTTAAAACTAAAACTTAGTTACTGCTGTTGTTTGCCTCGGATCCATACCGTTGAGACATGGAATTATACTAACGTTAACAATTTTGAGCGGTCGATCATCAACTTTGATTGACTTCCATTTCTCATTAACCAGACTCGCCCACTTGATACATTTTTTAATCAATGACCAATCAATTGATTCTGATAACGTCGAGTTTGCGATGATATCGAATAATTTCAATATTCGATTTTTCACGTTAAATATATGGTATGTCGTTCACCAATTAGCAAACAAGCGGTATTTCATTCAGTCTTTCTCTCTTTTCATGACATTTTTGAACGTTTTACTATCTTATTAAAATCAACTAGCCGGTACCCGGCGTACCTCGCACGCCGGTTAAGCTGTAGCTGAACGCAATAAAAGTCCTTTGGATGTAGATAGATTTTTTGTTTAAGTCAAAAGTTATCAGGAAGAGAATCGTTTACTGTACCAGTGTCGTCTGAAACAACTCTGAATATGCCGTCCAGTTGAAATGACAATTCTTCAGGAAAAAGTGGGAAAGTCACAAAGAATAGTGCAACTCTTTGTTTTTATCAGATGGAAAAAATAAGACAATTCTAAGTTGCTTTTTTAAACCCTTTTCATAACTGGCTGCGTTTAGACCAGCCTGGCATTTTGTAAATTGTTCGGTTTGTCAAATGCCTTTGTCGTTGGCATTTGAAATGCCATTTTGAGCAAAGGAATCCCCTCTTCTGGCATTTCAAATCAAACAAAGAAACCAAACAAAGAGAAAAAATGACATTTTTGATTTTTTAAAGTATTTGCACGTTTTTTATTCAGTTCTTTCTATAGATTGTAAAATTTGCAAGATTTGCCATAGCCTAGCCCTACGGCAAAAAGTTTCAGTCTTAATGACTGCAGTTTTTGAAAGATTCCATGCTTTTCATTGTTTGATCTGTCAAAGTTGAACTTGAGGGAATCACCTTTTCAGTAATGACTCTAAAAATTCCTTAAATGCCATGACAGAAAATACAATGGAAAAGCCATTAAAATCGAATCCCTCATGAGCAAATGCCACACTACAAATGCCAGTTGGTCTAAACGCAGCCACTTTTCAAATTTAAACATGTAAAATGACGTACACACTTTTTGACAGTAACGACGACTTGAATCAACGATGTAAAAATAATAGATAACCAACTACCTCTAGAAGGCACTCCTCCCAAGAGAACAACCATTGTTTTCCTATTGAAATGAGCACTCCTTTAAAAAGCTCTGTGTGCAGTGCGTGTTATGCTTTTAGCTAGATTTTGACACACTTTTTGACATCCACTGAATTGATAGAAAATTTGAATTGTTATTTACTGCAAATTTTGGAATTGTTTTCAAAAGATAAAGGTACCAATCTTTAGACAAATCGACTACGGATCGGCCTGATACCACTTATCTTCATCTGGATAAATAAACGCTCATAAAATGCTGTTATCTGAAAAATATATGTGTGATTTGAAGTGCGATATCTCACGAATGAAAAGTGCATGAAGGTGCCTGATACAAAATAAACAGATGAATGTTTATAGAACAATAATCTCTAATTAAAAAATTCCTTCTGTGAGGCTGCCTATAGGAAAATACACTTTTTTCTAACCCAATTTTGGAAAAATATACATCACGTGATCGATTCTGTCCAATAGAAGGTTGCAATGAAGCAGTTTTTATTTAATTGCACTTTTACGATGCAAAATGTCATTAATATTTTTTACAACCGTAACACGGTAATTATNGGTTAGTGTAAAACCCAGGTCACAGGTCACAGGTCGCAGGTCACAGGTCACAGGTCAACAAAGTGCAGACCGGAAAAAAAAATAAGATCATAACATATACATAACATAACATCAATACATAGCGCATTAAATTACAAAAAAGTAATACATGCTATTTAGATATTATAAAATGACAATTGAATAGAATAACAACCTATTCTGACATTGTGACACTTACTTACAAAAATAATGACAAAATCATAAAATATGATGCCTAACAAGACAAAAGCACGAAAAATATTAATTATACAAAATGTGATGGTGTGAATGGATATAAAATGGCACCAAACAGAAGCTTGCAAGGACCCTAAGGGAGTGGTTTTAGAAGGATGGAGCTAATTAATTATTCAGTTATTATTTTAATGTCTTAATGACAATTTTTGACAAAAATATTAACAGAATCATAAAATATGATGCAAGAACAGACAATAAAACGAAAAATATTTATAATACAGAATGTGATGTAGATAGTGTGAACGGATATAAAACGGCACCAATCAGAAGCTTGCGAGGTCCCTAAGAGAGCGGTTTTTAGAAGGATGAAACTAATTAATTATTCAATTGTCATTTTAATGACTTAATGACAATTTTTGACAAAAAATATTGACAGAATTACAAAATATCATGTCTTACAAGAAAAAAACACCAAAAATATTCAGCATGCCGAATGTGATGATAACAATATGGCTGGATATAAAATTACACCAATCAGAAGCTCGTGAGTTCTCTGAGAAGGTAGTTTCAGAGCGATTTGTTTTATTATATGTAACCATCATATAACATTACAAACATTGCAATATGTAATATACCTGTTATACGTATAATATGGTTTCAAATATTTTCTGGTCTGCGTTATACACGGCGCAAACTTTGAAAGATCGATAAAAGCACATGGTTAAATTTTGATGTTTGAAATGGTTTTATATGGATGAAATTGCTTGAGAATTATGTTTTTGATAATTCTTTGTGTTTTCCAAACATTTTCCTCTGCAATGACATTGATTAGAGTTAACCTGTCATCACTGACCTGTGACCTGTGACCTGCGACCTGTGACCTGTGACCTGCGTTTTACACTAACCGTTTTTATAGCCTTTTGAATGCTGTCGTTGTTTGGACAAACTTTTTGATCGTTATGTTTTGATTTATATTTGAATTATTCTTTTCTATAAAAGGAATTTGTTTTGAAAAGAATTCGAATGTCATTAATAAATATGATCGTTAATTACATTCAAAAAGAATTTAAACAAAAGAAAAGAGAAAATCAAAAAACGGGCATGCCTAGGCAGAAATTAAAATTACTAAATCTAAATGTAGACGGGCCTCAAATTTCAAAACAAAGGCTGAATAAAGTCTAAACCACAATCTTCTGCAAAATATCATGAGACACCTTGCAAATATAGCAAATTTAAGATCCCCCCTCCCCCAAAACAATGTTGAGTGCAGTAACAGCTTGATTCCATAAACAACATTGTTTTGGGGGAGGGGGGGGTTGCTTTTTTGTAAAGTGTCTCACATATTTTGCAAAAGATTGTCTTGATTTTGAAAAAAAAATTGAAAAGGGCAGGCCCTTACCATTGGTCCAAAAATTTTTGAAAACGCTTTCTACAGTGCCTGCATAGCTCATTTACACTCTGGCATCAATTTGGGGCCTGCCTGCAGCTTCCACGTGGTTTGTTTATTCCGATTTCCCGATTTTCCCGATTTCCCGAATTTATCCAAATCTTATTCCGTTTTCTTATTTCGTGTATAAATTACATGGAATCAAAACAAATACAAAAATAGCGGGAAGTTCAAAACAAACCACAGAGAAATCACAGCAAAAAGGTAAGTAAACAATACTTTTACGCCTTAAAATCTGAACATTTGAAAAAGACAAATAAAATCTCCTAATAAATTATGTACACTCTTCCTAAAATCTATCCTAAATAAAATAAAAGCAGAAGACACTTTCCTACAACTCCTATAAATAGAGTACTATGTCCTAATGTAAATATGAATAAAGTATGCGTTATTATTTACAATGTAAAGTACAGTAAAAACATCCAGAGGCTGAGAGGTTAACGGGGCGTTTTAACAAAATTTAGAAATGGATCCCAACGACCGCTTTCAATCACAATCACTAGATGACCGAGCTCAACGGCAAGTGTATCTTGTCACCTATTCAAGAGCAAACCTGGAAAAATTCCCAAGCCGAGAATCCTTTGCACTGACAGTTGTCCATGCGTTTGCCCTTGGGTCTAAAATCAGTGTGATGCAGTGGGCTTGTTGCCGTGAACCCCACAAAGAAATTGGACTCCACTATCATTTGGTTCTTAAACTTTCTACAAAGAAAAGGTGGCTTAGTGTGAAGAACCAATTGATGGAGCACAATGGAATTGTACTTCATTTTAGTGACGGTCATGATGATTACTGGGACACGTATGACTATGTAACGAAGGAAGACGACCAATTTATTACGAGCAATGATCACCCCGAGAAACCCGTACGCCCTTCGCAAACCAAAAAGGCCATAGCTGCGCATCGAAAGAAAAGGCGGGAAGGAGATGGACAAGTTCCTTGTTCATCCAAATCAACTTCAGCTGATCCACCGGCCAAAAGAACCCGTCATAGAAATAGTCGCCGGAATGCATTGCGCCCTTTAGATGTCCAGGTTCTTATTTGTGACCGTGGGATGAATAGCCCAGATGAACTCCTTGCTTTGGGTGAGGAGCAACGAGTACAGGGTCAGAGAGATCTCGCTGACTTCTGCGCAGGGAAAACCTCAGCACAGCTTGAAAGCATTTTTGAGCAGGCTTGGCGTGCGCGCAATGCAAAAGCAAAAATTGCCAAGAAGAAGCGCAACCGCATGGATGTGATTAGATTAGCAGCAATTCAAGCTTGTTCTCCTGAATGTAATGGCAGGTGGTTAGAACTCGCTCTGGACCTGCTACATAAAAATCACATCCATGAAGTTATTTTTGCAGATGCCGTTCGCACCCTTCTTATAGCTGGACGGTCAAAATTCAACAACTTAATGATACTTGGTGAGTCGAACACCGCCAAATCCTTCATTTTGCAGCCCCTTGATGTTTTATTTGATTGTTTTTTGAATCCTGCTGCTGATAAATATGCTTGGGTAGGGGTTAATGATAAGGAGTGCATTTTGATGCAGGATTTTGAGTTCACTGAAAAACTTATTACTTGGAAATCTTTTTTACTACTGCTAGAGGGTGCCAAGCTTCACTTACCGGCACCAAAAAATCAGCAAGCAAAGGATGAATTCTTTGTTACAGATATTCCGGTCTTTGCAACATCCGGGGTAAAAATTGAAAAAATGGATCGTGCAAACAGGTTGGACATAATGGCAACGGATATGATGGACAGCCGTTGGAAGTACATTACGTTTACGCACATTTTTTCTAAACATGAGCAAGTTGTCACTCCACCGTGTGGTGTTTGTTTTGCAAAACTTGTTTTAACGGGAGAACTTTAATTCTGTTGTTTGTAACTTATAAAAAGATTATTTCTCATCCCATTTCTCCATACATTTCTCCACACAATTCTCCATACATTTCTCCATTAAAAGTATTGGTACTGCAACCTTTCACAGACATTTCTCCACATTTCTCCGACATTAAATATAGTAACCTTATAATTGGAACCTTACTTAAAAATAGCAGTGGAGAAATGTGGAGAAATGTTGCAACTTGCCCTCTGTCAGTGTTATAATGTTTGGAGAAATGTTTGGAGAAATGTTTGGAGAAATGTTTGGAGAAATGTTTGGAGAAATGTCCTCTCTGCTTCTGATTTGAGACTTGTCTCAAAACATAATCTTAAAGAATTACGGAGACCGCAAAGGCGTTTACCCATTGGTTGGGAGAGCACTAAACAAAAAGTTAAAAAAAAACTAATAACGTATTCTCTGACCTTTTCTTCTCACAATTTCCATCATCCGCTTGTTTAGTGATTCAATAGTTTTGTTTATATAGTTCGGGCTCAAGTTCATTATGGCGTTCTTTACTCGTGTACTAAATTCTTCAAAAGTTTATTTTACAATCCTTTTCGCAAGTGCTTCCTCTTTTAAATTTGTCGCCAAGATCTTAAAGCAATTTTCAATAACGTTTACATAACTCTGAACCGATATGAGCAAAGGCTTTTCCGGCTGCCTTTGAGGTCTGCACGGGACAATTGTCCTGTAATATAAGTTTTGATTTATTAGAACAGCGTGATAATGCTTCTGGGAATTTTCTCCGTATCATCCGTGAGAGCTTAGCCCCGTTGAGCTTTCCCTCGTATTGTTCACATAATACGACACCTGAGTTGTGCGATATGCCAACCATAAAGGCGGCTGACTTTCCTCCGTTACCCGACTTCCTTCCTTTAGTTGTGCAGTCAATATCAAGGCCCTCAGACCGTTTTCTCCAGTTTCTTGCCCCGGGTGCACGGGCTTGGTCATGTGGATTTGTTTTAAAAACAAATGATGTTCCATCGATAAACATGCCTATCTCTTCCCTCCAAAATTCTTTGCTCTTGCGCATGTTCTGACGAGCAAACTTAAGGCGTTTGCGCAAGTCCTTGGCTGTCATCAAGCCTTTTTTCCGCGACTGTAAATACTTATAACCGGCTTTGTTCAGGACTCTTCTAACAGTATCAGGCGACATATGCATAACTCCGGCTTCCACTTGTAGTCGCTTTACAGTGAATGTTCCAATATCTCGTCGTAGCTGGGGCACCTTCCGGAGAATCTGACGTCTATCATGGTCGGTAACTTTGGACGGTCTCCCTTTATTTTCATGGCGCTTGTCAGCTTTGTCCTCCAACGAGCGATTAACATGGCGATATATTGTAGCGCGGCTATACTGAGGAAATTGTTTTCTGATCTGCGGTATTGAAAGTTTTTGCTCTTTGTACAACAGTCTCATATAAAGTGATTCTCTTTCAGTTACTTTGTTACTTGTGTTAGTACTCATTTTTTTTCTAATGTGAAAAGAATATAACATTATAACAAATGAAATTCTTATATCAAACAGTATAACTAAGGAAATGATAACTCCGTATTAAAGTTTAAAAACAAATGACAAAAGATGTGTATTGTGTCGTGTCGCGTTATAATTTTTTCAAAGTATCGTTTACAGGAAATTGATAAGTAGCGTTATTTATAACATTTTTATGTTTAAAAATACTGTTTACGGGAAATTGTTTAAGTCGCGTTATTTGTAATATTTTGTAAACAAAATAATGCATTGTATAAGTATTAGCATTTTATTTACAGAAATTTTCTAGTATTTTGATGTTTTTTATGAATTCATGAATTGATTTTTTTTCCAATCGCTAAAGGTATTTTATTACAAAGAAACTTTATTATACAATACACATCTGTTTACCATTTGTAGTCCCCATCAGTTGACTTCTACAACACACTGGGGACCAATGTGGCAGAGGTATTCTCATGCCCCCTCTGCAGAGCAACACTCTATAGATATGACCTAAAGAGTCTGCAACGTGTAAAAGTTCAAGTTTTGAAAAAAAATTTTCGCATAAATTACTAAGTCCATATCTGAAAAAATTCAGACTGTCTTGATTTTGAAAAAAAAATTGAAAAGGGCAGGCCCTTACCATTGGTCCAAAAATTTTTGAAAACGCTTTCTACAGTGCCTGCATAGCTCATTTACACTCTGGCATCAATTTGGGGCCTGCCTGCAGCTTCCACGTGGTTTGTTTATTCCGATTTCCCGATTTTCCCGATTTCCCGAATTTATCCAAATCTTATTCCGTTTTCTTATTTCGTGTATAAATTACATGGAATCAAAACAAATACAAAAATAGCGGGAAGTTCAAAACAAACCACAGAGAAATCACAGCAAAAAGGTAAGTAAACAATACTTTTACGCCTTAAAATCTGAACATTTGAAAAAGACAAATAAAATCTCCTAATAAAATTATGTACACTCTTCCTAAAATCTATCCTAAATAAAATAAAAGCAGAAGACACTTTCCTACAACTCCTATAAATAGAGTACTATGTCCTAATGTAAATATGAATAAAGTATGCGTTATTATTTACAATGTAAAGTACAGTAAAAACATCCAGAGGCTGAGAGGTTAACGGGGCGTTTTTAACAAAATTTAGAAATGGATCCCAACGACCGCTTTCAATCACAATCACTAGATGACCGAGCTCAACGGCAAGTGTATCTTGTCACCTATTCAAGAGCAAACCTGGAAAAATTCCCAAGCCGAGAATCCTTTGCACTGACAGTTGTCCATGCGTTTGCCCTTGGGTCTAAAATCAGTGTGATGCAGTGGGCTTGTTGCCGTGAACCCCACAAAGAAATTGGACTCCACTATCATTTGGTTCTTAAACTTTCTACAAAGAAAAGGTGGCTTAGTGTGAAGAACCAATTGATGGAGCACAATGGAATTGTACTTCATTTTAGTGACGGTCATGATGATTACTGGGACACGTATGACTATGTAACGAAGGAAGACGACCAATTTATTACGAGCAATGATCACCCCGAGAAACCCGTACGCCCTTCGCAAACCAAAAAGGCCATAGCTGCGCATCGAAAGAAAAGGCGGGAAGGAGATGGACAAGTTCCTTGTTCATCCAAATCAACTTCAGCTGATCCACCGGCCAAAAGAACCCGTCATAGAAATAGTCGCCGAAATGCATTGCGCCCTTTAGATGTCCAGGTTCTTATTTGTGACCGTGGGATGAATAGCCCAGATGAACTCCTTGCTTTGGGTGAGGAGCAACGAGTACAGGGTCAGAGAGATCTCGCTGACTTCTGCGCAGGGAAAACCTCAGCACAGCTTGAAAGCATTTTTGAGCAGGCTTGGCGTGCGCGCAATGCAAAAGCAAAAATTGCCAAGAAGAAGCGCAACCGCATGGATGTGATTAGATTAGCAGCAATTCAAGCTTGTTCTCCTGAATGTAATGGCAGGTGGTTAGAACTCGCTCTGGACCTGCTACATAAAAATCACATCCATGAAGTTATTTTTGCAGATGCCGTTCGCACCCTTCTTATAGCTGGACGGTCAAAATTCAACAACTTAATGATACTTGGTGAGTCGAACACCGCCAAATCCTTCATTTTGCAGCCCCTTGATGTTTTATTTGATTGTTTTTTGAATCCTGCTGCTGATAAATATGCTTGGGTAGGGGTTAATGATAAGGAGTGCATTTTGATGCAGGATTTTGAGTTCACTGAAAAACTTATTACTTGGAAATCTTTTTTACTACTGCTAGAGGGTGCCAAGCTTCACTTACCGGCACCAAAAAATCAGCAAGCAAAGGATGAATTCTTTGTTACAGATATTCCGGTCTTTGCAACATCCGGGGTAAAAATTGAAAAAATGGATCGTGCAAACAGGTTGGACATAATGGCAACGGATATGATGGACAGCCGTTGGAAGTACATTACGTTTACGCACATTTTTTCTAAACATGAGCAAGTTGTCACTCCACCGTGTGGTGTTTGTTTTGCAAAACTTGTTTTAACGGGAGAACTTTAATTCTGTTGTTTGTAACTTATAAAAAGATTATTTCTCATCCCATTTCTCCATACATTTCTCCACACAATTCTCCATACATTTCTCCATTAAAAGTATTGGTACTGCAACCTTTCACAGACATTTCTCCACATTTCTCCGACATTAAATATAGTAACCTTATAATTGGAACCTTACTTAAAAATAGCAGTGGAGAAATGTGGAGAAATGTTGCAACTTGCCCTCTGTCAGTGTTATAATGTTTGGAGAAATGTTTGGAGAAATGTTTGGAGAAATGTCCTCTCTGCTTCTGATTTGAGACTTGTCTCAAAACATAATCTTAAAGAATTACGGAGACCGCAAAGGCGTTTACCCATTGGTTGGGAGAGCACTAAACAAAAAGTTAAAAAAAAACTAATAACGTATTCTCTGACCTTTTCTTCTCACAATTTCCATCATCCGCTTGTTTAGTGATTCAATAGTTTTGTTTATATAGTTCGGGCTCAAGTTCATTATGGCGTTCTTTACTCGTGTACTAAATTCTTCAAAAGTTTATTTTACAATCCTTTTCGCAAGTGCTTCCTCTTTTAAATTTGTCGCCAAGATCTTAAAGCAATTTTCAATAACGTTTTACATAAATCTCTGAAACCGATATGAGCAAAGGCTTTTCCGGCTGCCTTTGAGGTCTGCACGGGACAATTGTCCTGTAATATAAGTTTTGATTTATTAGAACAGCGTGATAATGCTTCTGGGAATTTTCTCCGTATCATCCGTGAGAGCTTAGCCCCGTTGAGCTTTCCCTCGTATTGTTCACATAATACGACACCTGAGTTGTGCGATATGCCAACCATAAAGGCGGCTGACTTTCCTCCGTTACCCGACTTCCTTCCTTTAGTTGTGCAGTCAATATCAAGGCCCTCAGACCGTTTTCTCCAGTTTCTTGCCCCGGGTGCACGGGCTTGGTCATGTGGATTTGTTTTAAAAACAAATGATGTTCCATCGATAAACATGCCTATCTCTTCCCTCCAAAATTCTTTGCTCTTGCGCATGTTCTGACGAGCAAACTTAAGGCGTTTGCGCAAGTCCTTGGCTGTCATCAAGCCTTTTTTCCGCGACTGTAAATACTTATAACCGGCTTTGTTCAGGACTCTTCTAACAGTATCAGGCGACATATGCATAACTCCGGCTTCCACTTGTAGTCGCTTTACAGTGAATGTTCCAATATCTCGTCGTAGCTGGGGCACCTTCCGGAGAATCTGACGTCTATCATGGTCGGTAACTTTGGACGGTCTCCCTTTATTTTCATGGCGCTTGTCAGCTTTGTCCTCCAACGAGCGATTAACATGGCGATATATTGTAGCGCGGCTATACTGAGGAAATTGTTTTCTGATCTGCGGTATTGAAAGTTTTTGCTCTTTGTACAACAGTCTCATATAAAGTGATTCTCTTTCAGTTACTTTGTTACTTGTGTTAGTACTCATTTTTTTTCTAATGTGAAAAGAATATAACATTATAACAAATGAAATTCTTATATCAAACAGTATAACTAAGGAAATGATAACTCCGCATTAAAGTTTAAAAACAAATGACAAAAGATGTGTATTGTGTCGTGTCGCGTTATAATTTTTTCAAAGTATCGTTTACAGGAAATTGATAAGTAGCGTTATTTATAACATTTTTATGTTTAAAAATACTGTTTACGGGAAATTGTTTAAGTCGCGTTATTTGTAATATTTTGTAAACAAAATAATGCATTGTATAAGTATTAGCATTTTATTTACAGAAATTTTCTAGTATTTTGATGTTTTTTATGAATTCATGAATTGATTTTTTTTCCAATCGCTAAAGGTATTTTATTACAAAGAAACTTTATTATACAATACACATCTGTTTACCATTTGTAGTCCCCATCAGTTGACTTCTACAACACACTGGGGACCAATGTGGCAGAGGTATTCTCATGCCCCCTCTGCAGAGCAACACTCTATAGATATGACCTAAAGAGTCTGCAACGTGTAAAAGTTCAAGTTTTGAAAAAAAATTTTCGCATAAATTACTAAGTCCATATCTGAAAAAATTCAGACAATCTTCTGCAAAATATCATGAGACACCTTGCAAATATAGCAAATTTAAGATCCCCCCTCCCCCAAAACAATGTTGAGTGCAGTAACAGCTTGATTCCATAAACAACATTGTTTTGGGGGAGGGGGGGTTGCTTTTTTGTAAAGTGTCTCACATATTTTGCAAAAGATTGTCTTGATTTTGAAAAAAAAATTGAAAAGGGCAGGCCCTTACCATTGGTCCAAAAATTTTTGAAAACGCTTTCTACAGTGCCTGCATAGCTCATTTACACTCTGGCATCAATTTGGGGCCTGCCTGCAGCTTCCACGTGGTTTGTTTATTCCGATTTCCCGATTTTCCCGATTTCCCGAATTTATCCAAATCTTATTCCGTTTTCTTATTTCGTGTATAAATTACATGGAATCAAAACAAATACAAAAATAGCGGGAAGTTCAAAACAAACCACAGAGAAATCACAGCAAAAAGGTAAGTAAACAATACTTTTACGCCTTAAAATCTGAACCTTTGAAAAAGACAAATAAAATCTCCTAATAAAATTATGTACACTCTTCCTAAAATCTATCCTAAATAAAATAAAAGCAGAAGACACTTTCCTACAACTCCTATAAATAGAATACTATGTCCTAATGTAAATATGAATAAAGTATGCGTTATTATTTACAATGTAAAGTACAGTAAAAACATCCAGAGGCTGAGAGGTTAACGGGGCGTTTTTAACAAAATTTAGAAATGGATCCCAACGACCGCTTTCAATCACAATCACTAGATGACCGAGCTCAACGGCAAGTGTATCTTGTCACCTATTCAAGAGCAAACCTGGAAAAATTCCCAAGCCGAGAATCCTTTGCACTGACAGTTGTCCATGCGTTTGCCCTTGGGTCTAAAATCAGTGTGATGCAGTGGGCTTGTTGCCGTGAACCCCACAAAGAAATTGGACTCCACTATCATTTGGTTCTTAAACTTTCTACAAAGAAAAGGTGGCTTAGTGTGAAGAACCAATTGATGGAGCACAATGGAATTGTACTTCATTTTAGTGACGGTCATGATGATTACTGGGACACGTATGACTATGTAACGAAGGAAGACGACCAATTTATTACGAGCAATGATCACCCCGAGAAACCCGTACGCCCTTCGCAAACCAAAAAGGCCATAGCTGCGCATCGAAAGAAAAGGCGGGAAGGAGATGGACAAGTTCCTTGTTCATCCAAATCAACTTCAGCTGATCCACCGGCCAAAAGAACCCGTCATAGAAATAGTCGCCGAAATGCATTGCGCCCTTTAGATGTCCAGGTTCTTATTTGTGACCGTGGGATGAATAGCCCAGATGAACTCCTTGCTTTGGGTGAGGAGCAACGAGTACAGGGTCAGAGAGATCTCGCTGACTTCTGCGCAGGGAAAACCTCAGCACAGCTTGAAAGCATTTTTGAGCAGGCTTGGCGTGCGCGCAATGCAAAAGCAAAAATTGCCAAGAAGAAGCGCAACCGCATGGATGTGATTAGATTAGCAGCAATTCAAGCTTGTTCTCCTGAATGTAATGGCAGGTGGTTAGAACTCGCTCTGGACCTGCTACATAAAAATCACATCCATGAAGTTATTTTTGCAGATGCCGTTCGCACCCTTCTTATAGCTGGACGGTCAAAATTCAACAACTTAATGATACTTGGTGAGTCGAACACCGCCAAATCCTTCATTTTGCAGCCCCTTGATGTTTTATTTGATTGTTTTTTGAATCCTGCTGCTGATAAATATGCTTGGGTAGGGGTTAATGATAAGGAGTGCATTTTGATGCAGGATTTTGAGTTCACTGAAAAACTTATTACTTGGAAATCTTTTTTACTACTGCTAGAGGGTGCCAAGCTTCACTTACCGGCACCAAAAAATCAGCAAGCAAAGGATGAATTCTTTGTTACAGATATTCCGGTCTTTGCAACATCCGGGGTAAAAATTGAAAAAGTGGATCGTGCAAACAGGTTGGACATAATGGCAACGGATATGATGGACAGCCGTTGGAAGTACATTACGTTTACGCACATTTTTTCTAAACATGAGCAAGTTGTCACTCCACCGTGTGGTGTTTGTTTTGCAAAACTTGTTTTAACGGGAGAACTTTAATTCTGTTGTTTGTAACTTATAAAAAGATTATTTCTCATCCCATTTCTCCATACATTTCTCCACACAATTCTCCATACATTTCTCCATTAAAAGTATTGGTACTGCAACCTTTCACAGACATATCTCCACATTTCTCCGACATTAAATATAGTAACCTTATAATTGGAACCTTACTTAAAAATAGCAGTGGAGAAATGTGGAGAAATGTTGCAACTTGCCCTCTGTCAGTGTTATAATGTTTGGAGAAATGTTTGGAGAAATGTTTGGAGAAATGTCCTCTCTGCTTCTGATTTGAGACTTGTCTCAAAACATAATCTTAAAGAATTACGGAGACCGCAAAGGCGTTTACCCATTGGTTGGGAGAGCACTAAACAAAAAGTTAAAAAAAAACTAATAACATATTCTCTGACCTTTTCTTCTCACAATTTCCATCATCCGCTTGTTTAGTGATTCAATAGTTTTGTTTATATAGTTCGGGCTCAAGTTCATTATGGCGTTCTTTACTCGTGTACTAAATTCTTCAAAAGTTTATTTTACAATCCTTTTCGCAAGTGCTTCCTCTTTTAAATTTGTCGCCAAGATCTTAAAGCAATTTTCAATAACGTTTACATCAGGTGACCGTGCAGGTATTGGAAATAACTCTGAACCGATATGAGCAAAGGCTTTTCCGGCTGCCTTTGAGGTCTGCACGGGACAATTGTCCTGTAATATAAGTTTTGATTTATTAGAACAGCGTGATAATGCTTCTGGGAATTTTCTCCGTATCATCCGTGAGAGCTTAGCCCCGTTGAGCTTTCCCTCGTATTGTTCACATAATACGACACCTGAGTTGTGCGATATGCCAACCATAAAGGCGGCTGACTTTCCTCCGTTACCCGACTTCCTTCCTTTAGTTGTGCAGTCAATATCAAGGCCCTCAGACCGTTTTCTCCAGTTTCTTGCCCCGGGTGCACGGGCTTGGTCATGTGGATTTGTTTTAAAAACAAATGATGTTCCATCGATAAACATGCCTATCTCTTCCCTCCAAAATTCTTTGCTCTTGCGCATGTTCTGACGAGCAAACTTAAGGCGTTTGCGCAAGTCCTTGGCTGTCATCAAGCCTTTTTTCCGCGACTGTAAATACTTATAACCGGCTTTGTTCAGGACTCTTCTAACAGTATCAGGCGACATATGCATAACTCCGGCTTCCACTTGTAGTCGCTTTACAGTGAATGTTCCAATATCTCGTCGTAGCTGGGGCACCTTCCGGAGAATCTGACGTCTATCATGGTCGGTAACTTTGGACGGTCTCCCTTTATTTTCATGGCGCTTGTCAGCTTTGTCCTCCAACGAGCGATTAACATGGCGATATATTGTAGCGCGGCTATACTGAGGAAATTGTTTTCTGATCTGCGGTATTGAAAGTTTTTGCTCTTTGTACAAAAGTCTCATATAAAGTGATTCTCTTTCAGTTACTTTGTTACTTGTGTCAGTACTCATTTTTTTCTAATGTGAAAAGAATATAACATTATAACAAGTGAAATTCTTATATCAAACAGTATAACTAAGGAAATGATAACTCCGCATTAAAGTTTAAAAACAAATGACAAAAGATGTGTATTGTGTCGTGTCGCGTTATAATTTTTTCAAAGTATCGTTTACAGGAAATTGATAAGTAGCGTTATTTATAACATTTTTATGTTTAAAAATACTGTTTACGGGAAATTGTTTAAGTCGCGTTATTTGTAATATTTTGTAAACAAAATAATGCATTGTATAAGTATTAGCATTTTATTTACAGAAATTTTCTAGTATTTTGATGTTTTTTACGAATTCATGAATTGATTTTTTTTCCAATCGCTAAAGGTATTTTATTACAAAGAAACTTTATTATACAATACACATCTGTTTACCATTTGTAGTCCCCATCAGTTGACTTCTACAACACACTGGGGACCAATGTGGCAGAGGTATTCTCATGCCCCCTCTGCAGAGCAACACTCTATAGATATGACCTAAAGAGTCTGCAACGTGTAAAAGTTCAAGTTTTGAAAAAAAATTTTCGCATAAATTACTAAGTCCATATCTGAAAAAATTCAGACAATCTTCTGCAAAATATCATGAGACACCTTGCAAATATAGCAAATTTAAGACCCCCCTCCCCCAAAACAATGTTGAGTGCAGTAACAGCTTGATTCCATAAACAACATTGTTTTGGGGGAGGGGGGGTTGCTTTTTTTTAAAGTGTCTCACTTGCAAAAGATTGTACGTCTTTTGTATATTGTACATAGAAACAGGTTAGTATCTGAACAGGCTTATGCGCAACCTGCGGTTGTACCCTATAGTGAGGATAGATATAATGCACTTCTTGAACTCAATGATGAGTTAGAGGTTGAACCGGCGGATGAACCCTTTGTTTTGAACTTAAGGCCTCAATTATCAACTCTTCCTGACACTCATTTAATAGGTACCTTTGATAATTTATGTATGTTTTGTCAGGCACTTAAATTTCCCAATGAGAAACATTTCAATTGTTGTCACAATGGTAAAGTTTCTTTGCCCCCTTTACTTGAAATCCCTTTAGCATTACAGAATCTTTTCACTGAAGATTCGAGGGAGGCAAAAGATCCTGATCTCCTTGACGATGATGATACCCAGTGGGCACAAGACGTCCTATGGACGTCCTTAGAAAGTCCATTTTGGACGGGAGGACGTCTAGCGGGGACGTCTATTGGACGTTCTATGGACGTGCAAAATGAAGTCACTTCCGTCCGTCCGAGTTTGGTCCGAAAAAGACGTCCTAATTGGACGTGAAATGGACGGTATTTGGACGTTGTTTTTAATTTAGACGTCTAAAGGACGTTTTACCGACGTCATATGGACGCTGAAGTGAGCCACTTAATTAATTGGACGTCTGAAGGACGTTTTACAGACTTCATTTAGACGCCAGTACGAGTGAGTGACTTCATTACTTTGACCTTTTTACAGACTTAATTTAGATGTCAGAACTTTCTCCTTGGAAGGTTTTATCGTCAGCTTTCCTCTTTAAAGCATTGAAAATTCTCTTACGGCCTTCAGAGATAGTATTTATGTCTCTTTTCAAAAGAATTTCAATTTCGTTTATTAAATTATTCCAAGTTGACAATATATCACTAAATAACAACAAAGGTATTAGATAAGTAGACAGAAAGGTTTTGTACTTTGTCAAAAATATTATTTTCTGAAGCAAACAACTGAAACAAGTATCGGAACAGGGTGAAAAAAAAACTACATACAAATTTTACGCCTTGATAATTTATATATATGATTTAAAAAAGTCTAATAACAGTCTTTAACTTCTATTCTGGTTATTACTTGTGAATACATCGGACGTCTTCAAATACTTGGTAACATTAAAGTTTGACATGCTTTTCTTTGTGTTTAATTTTAAATTTGGTTATCTTCTTTTCCTTCAAGTCGACTCAGTCAGACATTGATGAAATCGATCTGCGAACACACACGTTTGAAAGTCCTTTCTCCTTAATGCACAACCTTGAAAGGAAAATAATAATTTATGAAAATAATTACAAATAGTATGACAAAATCAAAGGAATGTCTTTTCTTTAGGGATAATTATTGACTGTAACCCTCCGGATAGCAGTGTGCCATAATAACTTATTAACCTATGGGACAAAAAGGGTGTTAATTTGTCACAGTTTTAAGTAGAGACTTATTGTCCCCATTGAAGATAATGAAATAAACCGATCCTCACTGCAAAATTTTATGCTATTTTTCTCATCCTCACTGAATTTTCTGACTTAAAAACAAAAGAATTGAAATCCCCAACCATAAAAAATATGGGAATATTAATTCCCATCGAGTTTTAGTCCATTAATTTTATCCCCACTTGCTGAAAAAATGTATTCTACAAAGCAAGCTTTTTGAGATCATGATGTAAGCTCCATTTCACCTTTATTGATATGCAGTTGAGGGTACAGGTGCCTCCCTTGAAAGGTTTTACCCAAAATCTCGGTACTTAATAAAGAGGGTATTTAGAAACTATGATCCCAATCCGATGGATGAATCTAAGCATTTCTATCATATGAGTATCTATGAGGTTTACCTGTAACATGTTGATGATATTTTGGCTCAACTGGACTGACGAGTTAGATTTACGCAATTAGTGCTCATCGAATCTGGAAAACAAAATTAGGAAAGAAAAGTTTTGATTTTGGGAAAGAGTAGAAAACCCCTCAAAAACTTTATAAATACAAGCTCTTTTTTATAATAGATAGTAATGAAGCTACAAAAATTTAAGAACAATGCTAAGCTGAAATTGAGTTGCAAGAAATTCAAGAGTAAAATTGGATAAAGAGCCTAAAATATCTCAATCTTGTCCTAAAATAAAAACAGAAAGCAGGGTTGACTATTGAGGGTCAAGAAACCAAAAACTTTAATCTGATGTTATCTCGATTAGCTCCTTCATTTCATTCCTAAGTGGTTAAGAATTTCTCACCGGATCACTGAAAGAGGGGTGTATTATTCGTCAATAATAAAGTTGACTTGTGGTACCTAAAACACACCAAAGAATAGCATACCTTGCTTTGAACAATCAGTTATTTTTGCATTGTCCAGAGGGCCAGTAGGATGGGTACGAACCTAAAAGGTAAAGTAACAGTCAATCAGGGTATTCTGATACGTATGAAACTAAAGTTTCTCAAAGAAAACCCATACAATACCACACGATAATAAGACCCTTATTTTGATTAAATAATAACGTCTTTTGATCAAAAATCTTTCTCTGATTTTGTCTTCCACCACAGAAATGGGTTGTTGTCAACTAATCAAAAGTCACAGTTATTGCAATTCACCGGTCTCTTTTTGAACAAAACACTTTTGTGTCTCTGTTCTTTCAGAAAAAAGGAAATTTTGTACTTGCTTCCCAAAGAACTTATCAAAAAAATTAAACTTTAGAAACTCATTATGATGCGAGTTAATTTGCAGAAATTTCGAGCCAATTATTAGAGAAAAGATAATCTTAGAAATTTTACTCACCTGAAAATGATCAATCTATAGTCTTTGCTACATCTTTTCAGCATAAGCTCCTTAAAAATGAAAGTGGCAAAAATAATAATCTTATCCCAACATTTTATTAACTGAAGAGCACCACATCATGCTTCGCTCACAATAAAGTTTCAATAAAAAGAATCAAAACAAAACATTCGAAATTTTGCGATTCGAATGTTCAAAGCGAATTTCGTATTCGAATGTTTTAAAAAAAAGAACGTCTCTAAATCAAAACATTCGAAATGCACTTTAGAGAAAATATTTTTCTAAAAATTGAAAAGGCCAAACGCTAGCTAATTAAACCAAATTAAAAATGCCTAAAAAACACAAACTACAGAGACAAACGTTTTGAGAAAATAAGGCCTTGTTTTATTGCCTATCTCAAGAAGTCTTGATTTCTTGTGTCTTATTGTTTGCAAAATAGAATGAAAAGCTTAAACCAAAAGTGGAAAGAGAACACTCAAAACTTCGAAATGGAAAATGAACGGTGGACAAAATCAGCGGTGGAAGAAAAAACCAGGATGTTCAGAAACCAAAATGCAACAAGAAACAAATTTTCTTTAGGACGCTAGTAGGTTTGCGAGCCTGTGTTACGCTACTACTGTATGAAAACAAACAGAAAGAAGAAATTTTTTGCCACTTACTCTTCTATAATCTTTTTACTTGCATCCTCCACTTTTAGCAATCTTTTGAACCATAAAAAGAAGATGTCAAATTGCCAGAAATATTGAAAAAGGATTGCCCATGACCATCTTTTCTTCACCTGCTCACGAAGTTTTGCTTTGAAAAATACTCTGTCGCCTCAAAAAAAATTATGGAGAACTTTTATAACGGGCCAATCAGATTGCTGTATTTCATTTTTATTTTCAAAAAGTAGTCGGGGGGTTATTAGAACTAACTGTTTATTAATTGACAGTTAGTAAAAATAATATGAAATTTTTTTTTATGTCTGAATTAAAAAGATATGAAAATGAAATTGTTATATTTGTGAAATTCTTGCTGAACGCTCCATTATTTGCATTTACAAAATCAAAGTCATGAAATATTGCACCCCGGCTACAGTCATGTTTGTATTCACTCGTTACCAGACTTCCAATCGCTGGTCTCAATAACATAATTTTAGACGTTCTAAGGACGCCTTTTAGACGTCCTGTAAAAATCAAGTCCGTTAAAGACGTCTTAAGGACGTCGCAATTGGACGGGGACGGGCTTTGGACGGGCGGACGTGATATGGACGTCATATAGTCGTCCTCCGGACTTTCTGTGCCCACTGGGTATGCTAGAGGACAACGATCAACCAGACGATCAACAAGACAATCAAATTGATTCGGCTCAGCCCAATTACCACCAATCTAGCGACGATAGCGACGATGAGCAATACCCTGTAAGCTTATTACATTAGCTACTTCCTAAGATAACTAATATTTGTGGTTTTCAGTTCAAGATTTCGTACAACTTTTTTTGCAGATTTTTAACCTTAACAAAACTTAAAGCCATTATGTGAATTATTTGACCTTTCTTTTTAGCATTTAGAAATTTTGCGGGAACTTCATTTTGCGGATTGAGGCCAAATGCACTAAAACCAGAGAAAGTTTTTTCACAAAGAAAGGCCCTATGCTGTTATTGGAGCACTGAACACTGATGTTTAATATACTCATGTCATTTTTTTACTTTTTCAGGATTTGACCTTCCAAGCATTTCAAAGATACCGTAGGAACAATCCGGGAAGTCAGTCTGAAAATGCTCATCATTTTTGGCGATTAAATGGCGGCAAGGATGAGCTCGGTTATGCACAGAAGTGGCGGCGGCAACAACAACAACGTCGCCGATGAAAACTGAAAACTGAAAATAATAAGACTTCAACATCCAGATCCAGATCCAGATCTCAAGTTTATTCGCGTCCTGGGCCAGGCGCAAAACACTATTCTATAACTGTCGAAAAGGGGGCAACTCTCAACATGAGCTAACAAACTTGCTTTTGTTAGCTCTATTGCCAATATCGTCAATTCAAGCTTTTGTTATTGTTCAACTTGAGCCTTATTTTAGTATGAGAGTTGCCCTCTTTTTGAGTTACTCTGTTGTTGTTTTTTTATTATTTTCTCATTCTTGATTGGTTTCCCTTCGCATTATTGTCATTTTCCTTTGAAGGTTAAAAGGATGTAATGAGATAGCTATTTTATAATCAACCTAGAAATTTTCTATGGCCCAAATTTCTCTACCTAATTGCACGCTTCCCTTAAACTCCAATTTTACTGATAGAAGCGAGCGCAGCGAGCTTTAACCTACATGCAAAGAGTCGTCTCGGACGACGCCGGGACGGCTAGTATAAAATAAACTAAAACTTAAACTCCACGGAACCAGCCGAAGAAACTAAAATAACAATGAAAAAAGAAGTGTACTTTCTACTAGACAAAGTTGCCACACCTTTGACACGTTTCTGCCACAACGTTGTAGAAAGCATACTAAATGGGAAGGAACTGGGATTGGATCGCCACTGTCCAACCCTGTGGCTCTCACACACATTTTACAGTTCAAAGAAGAAGATGGAAAGAGTTGGAAAAGAATGAGAATTTAAAAAAAAGTCGGACTAGAACCCGGTTCGAAGCCCCGTACACCCGTGACCGCTCACCGCAAAAGCTGGCGAACGACTGAATCTTGAGAAAGTTGAAATCTTGCAAATTCTGAAATATGACAGACAATCACCCTACGAAGACTGCAATCTAGCTTTGCGTTATCAGCACCCTGACGGCGCATTCTTTCAATGAAAACTTTAGCTTTAACTTTCAGGTCCTCGAAAAGTAACGTTGATCGAGCAATCCTGAGAAGTTCACCAACAAACGAAGAATAAAAAATGGATTCAGGCATGTTGCTATCTTTATGTGGAAAAGCGTCGCGCTTATCAAACACTTGTAAATAAAAATCCCGTCGTTGATGGAAATATCTAGGTTTAAAAAAGAAGCACGAGATCCAGAATGTTCAATTTTGAGTTCAAGTATATATATAAATCATTCCATGCATGACCAATCATTAGTAAATTATATTTTTAATGTTAGGTAACATGCCCATTTTCTGTAATGTCTATGCCAATCAACACAGTGTTAACAAAGCTTGCAGCCATGAATTTGTGTGTGGGAATCAGTAATTTGGAGTTGGTCAACAACGATACAATCAGGCATCACACAATTTCAAAGATACAAACAATAAAACAATCGGACCTTCCTGATGCTTTTGAAAACCTTGTTGAAAGACACTTTTACAGAAGCCCATTTTGCTCTCTATTGGTTGAACACCAACTTAAAATTTGCACACTGTACTTCTTTAGAGAAGAAAGAATTGAATGCTTTAACAATGAAGCAAAATATGCAAGCGAAACCCATACCACCCAAAGCTCCTATAACCGCAACATCAGTAGCTAGGTTGAAAGCGACAATTCTAGAACAAAGAGCCCTAAATAAATATCTAACAAACCAGATCAGCTATTTACAAAAAGAACTTGATCAAAAATCTGTGATTGTTAACAAAGAATTGCATCAAGATCTAAAATCTATATTCGATCAAACTGATCATCGCAGGATTTCTCCATTTATGAGATTGTTTTGGGAAGAGCAAATGAATTATTTAAAGCAACACCCAACTCAAGTAAGTTATGTTATTTTTGCAATAATTGATGTTATATTTCAGATAAAAGTATCCTCTTGGATTATTTTTTCATGGCTATACACTATCTAGACCTGTATGTTCAAGTTGTAATGAAACAAGATTAGAATTTTATCATTCGCATACATGAATTTTGTTTAAAATTTTTTTTTATGAAATGAAGCTCTAAAACATTTAACTTTTAAAGGTGAGGTACCATCCCATGATTATCAAATATTGTCTAACGATGTATGCCAAGTCACCTTCAGCCTACGAATATTTTCGATACGATGAGAAAATGGAACTGGGGCACTCATCCTTCCCTCACAGAGGACACTGAGAGATTATCGTAATTACATCCGTCCTAAGACCGGTTTTAATTAGCAAACTATCTAGCCTGGGTATCCTGACTCAAAATTTCAGAAAAAAACACTCTTACCTCAACATACAAAGTTTCTAAAATTTTAGAGTCTAGTGCAACTAAAAAAGTTGGGTACAGTTTGTTTGATACTGCCTGTGAGTGAACCCTTGTCGACAGACTATCAAAACTGTGTAAACCCAGGCAGACACACATAATTAACTTTACTATAAAACCTCTTTTACAAACTCAAAAAACTTTCAAAACTACTTTAAGCTACATCAAAACATCAGCCACATTTATAAAGGCTCCTTTCCAACGGCCATTTTGTTTAGAAATGAACCTGCATTTTCATTTTCATTTGTTTATCTTTTTTTGCAAGGTCAGCTTTTTCCATAAATGATGCGCGCGCATCGGAAAATATCAAAAACCCCGCGAAAATTCTGCTCAGTGACTGGGCGCGTACTGACCAATTAGAGACACTCGCATATGCAGGGACAGATATCCCTGCAGACGAGTTACTTGGACCAGACTGTAAACCAGAGACAAATTATTAAATAAAACTAGACGGTGAAATAGTTTACGGTCTGGATATCCAGGCTACAAACTATAGAGAGATTGACTAAATTAACAGAAAAATTCAGTGATCAAGAGCATTTTGTTGTTCTATCTTTTGATGAGATGAAAATCCAGGAAGATTTGGTACCGGGGAACTTGTTGGTTATGTTGACCTTGGGGATGAATCACTCAATGAAGCCACTCTTAAAAACTGTGATGATCTTGCCACACATGTTTTGGTTTTTCTTGTGAAAAGTGTGATCAACCCACTATCATATTCTTTTGCAACTTTTGCAACAAAAGGAGTAACTTCATTCCAAATCTTTCCTTTATTTTGGAAGGCTGTATGTTTGCTTGAGATGTCCTGTAACTTACGTGTTGTTGCAGCAACTTCTGATGGGGCCTCACCAAATAGAAACTTTTTCAAAATGCACAAAGGCTTTGTTTCTGGAGACACAGGGGTTTATAGGACACCAAACATCTACGCTGAAGATGAGAACACCTTTGTAGTCGGACAGAAAATGATTGGACACAAGTGTTCGTAACTTTAGTGATAGAGTTCAAACTGAATGAATAAAAAAAAATGACAAGATTTAATCTATGTGACAAAGTGAGAAAAATGAAGAATAATGAAAATATTGACAAAGTATTTTAGAGGAAAATAAAAGAAATCTAAGTTAATAAATTAAATAAATTCTTACCAACTTGCCAGAAATAAATGTGGTGTAAATTCTGTCCAATAAATTAAAATTGAAAATTGATGTTGAAAGTTTGAAGACTTGATTTTGAAAAGTTTGATTAGAGATGAGTTCACATTTTCCTCATATGATGCCTCAGCAGACACTTAATTGATTATGAAAAAATTGAACTGATACGAAAAAATCTGAATGTAATTTTGAAATGCTAGAAAAATCCCTAAGGTATAAATGATATAAATGATACAAAGAAATGAATAAATATTTTTAATTGTTTTGTGCGTTTAAATAAAATGACGTATGCAATTAAAATGAGATGACTTTTTGCAGTCATTAGGGACGCGTGCGCCTAACAACCTTCATTTATTTTTTCTCTGATATACCTCATCTTTTGAAAACTCTTAGAAATAATTTATTGCACTCTGGATCTGAAGGACACACTAGATTTATGCTTAAAGATAGTGGACACATTTTATGGAAACACATAAAAGATTACTACATGGAGGATTCTTTATCTTGCTACCGAGATCTCAATAAAATCACTCCAGACCATATTTTTCTGACAAGCTATTCAAAAATGAATGTAAAATTGGCTGCACAATTGTTGAGTGCTAAAGTAGACACTACATTTAAAGAATATGGCGAGGACGACTCAAAAGAAACAGCTGTTTTTTGTGAGTTAGTTGACAAATGGTTTGATTGTGGTAATGTTAGACACCCTGATGAACATGAACGAAATATCAAACCTGATCAGAAGCCTTTTGACTCGTTAACAGATGCACGTTTTGATTGGCTGGAGAATAAATTTTTGAAATACTTTCAAGATTGGCTCAAGTGGATAAACAACACACACCCAGGCATGAAACCTGAAATTAAAGGTAGAATGTTTATTAGCTGGCAAACTTACGAAGGATTTCAGATTTCCACCATGTCTCTTATCCATTGTACCAAGTATCTTTTGAAGAATGGAATCAAATATGTTCTGACCAACAATTCAATCAAGACGATTTAGAAAACTACTTTGGTTGGCAACGATCGATTGGAAGAAGGAAAGATAATCCAAGCCACCAACAAGTACGAATCAATGACAACATTATAAAATCATCACTACATGTTGCACCAAATGGCACAAATTGTGAAAAAAATACAACAACACGATGGTCAATCAGCGAAGAGCCTGTCCCCAAGAAACCTCGTACTTAGAACGTTTTCTACTTTTATATTTTGTCATATTTTTATATTTTGTACATAATTGTTTTACACTTTTTAATTGTCATTATTGTTATTAGCACTGTCAATTAAAGGTTGATAATTTGTTATATTGAAATTTTATGAGAATATTATCCATCTTTTATAATATACTTTTTTGAAGCTGTTAAAATTTGTTGGTTTTGTTTTGCGTAATATTTTTTTGGTTAGTTTTTGTTTAAAATGCATGATTTTTAGTGCATGATGCTTTCATCACCACGCATGTTCAGTTAAGTCTGTCATCACATATATCAGAGTTTTAATCACATTACTTGCATTTTAAATTATAAATTTATTTTGTTATTAAAATGATAATATTGAATGGATCACATTAGAAACTGTTTTGAAGATTATGAATACACTTGTAATTGTATGAATTTATTTTAAATAATACAAAAATCTATTTGTACTAATATATTTCTAGTGTCTTTCACCCTTGCAAGTTTTCAAAATTTTCAAGGATGATTGCATGAGAAATAACATAACATATCTTTCTTAATCTTGTAAATATTACAATATTGAATCTGTTTAAAGCAAAGTGCGAAAATATAGTTACAATTTTTTTTTAATAAAATTAAAAGTTTCTTTGGTAAAGGCATACACAAAATATAAAATTGTGTGCACATTAATACATCAGAATCTATACCTGTGTAAACTAGCACAGGAGACTATATAAAAACATTAATTTAATATAAAACATCAAAAAATAAAAAATCTAACAATTACTACAATAATTACTTACTCATTCTACAAAGTTAGTTTGCTTCTAACAAGTCTCAACTTTAACTACAGTGTGATTCCTGCGTGAACCTTGCACAGGACACTAAAAAATATAGCTAATAAAAATTCTAATAAGTAACTCTAACTTAAATCTACTTTTTGTTTTCAAGAAAAACTTTTTATTTGGTAATTTTCGTATAAAAATAAGTTGAAACTTTTTTAGAATTTTTTCTAGTTTTCTACAAAAAAAATACTAAATTACATTCACTTTTTGTCTTCCTCCTCACGCTTCATTTCTGTTCTTAATGACTTTTGCTTGCATGTTTTTGCTTCGATCTTTGCAACCTCTTTCCTCTGTCTGGCTTTTGAATGTGACCGCACCCGAAAATATAATTGGATCAGTTTTTCTAGCAAATTTTTTGCTAATTCTTTTTTGGTGACAACATTTGCTTGAATACAAATGTTACGATAGTTACTATTGACACTTGGATATTTTTTATCATTGATCTTGTCATTTGATTAGCGTCAATGAAACGTTTAAACCCATAGGTAGCATAGTGAAAATGCTCTTCACAGATCTCAAAAATTCTATATGCTTTGTTGTCAACCATCCATAAACCCCCCCTGTCATGAATTCTGATAAGTTTTTGTTTTTGACCAAAATAGCTCTCAGGGTCAATTTTCACGGAAAAAAGAATTGTCATAAATTCTTTGATTTCTAATGATTTTTTTTTCCGGTGAAGTCTTGAATAAAGTTCACGGAAACAATACCCAGCCAGGTATTCTACAACCTCTTTTGCCTTGTCAGTCCATTGGAATTTTGGAATCGACTTGGCAAAAGCACAAGGTTTGTTAAGATACTCCAGACACTGATTAGACAGCTCGTTGCACAGCACATTTGCGACTCTTTTGGTCAGTCTTGGGAAGACTGGAGCTGTGGAAGAAGGTAGTGTGAATGTAAACATTTTTGAAAAGAACTTTTCAGCATTTCCATTATATGACAAAATAGTTTGTTTAAATTTTAACCAGTTTGTTGAAGCTCTTCGGAAGAAATATTAAATTGGGACAACTGTTCTTTAGCTGTTACTGGTGTCACCTCGTCAGATAACAATTTTTTTATACAATTGATCAAAATTGACTTGAAAATTAAAATGTCCATATTTGGAATAGTTTCTTCGTGTTTTGCCTTCAGATGGCGTTCAAGACCACCTTTGGTTTTGTACTGTTTTTGACAATCTTTACAAATGAGAATACTTCTGCTTTTCTCATCTGGGGTACCAATCTAAGAGGGCAAAAATAAAACTGTTTACTGTCTTGACTTGAAGTTTGCAATCTTTCCATATTAAATAGGTACAAGCAGAAATAAATTACCTGTTTTTTCTATTTCTAAAAAGCTACTTACTATATATGGAGGACTTGAATAAGACATAAGAAGAGACTATATTTTTAAAATTTACACTTAATGTTTTCCTTATACAAACATTGCCACTATCTCTGCCATATCAAGAAAAAAGAATTTACCAAATCATTCTCATCCTCCTCCAAAGCAAATTCAAAGTCTTGCAAGCCTTCTTCTAAAAATTTAACAAAAAAATCCAAATCATATGCACTAATTAATACTGATGAAGCCATTTTACTACTTTTTGCCTACCGCTCGCTTGGCTTTTTGTTTTGATTTTGTATGTTCATCGGGCCGTCGTTCGATTTTCAACATCACTACGAGCCGTAGGCAAAAACACTAAGGACGGCCCGAGCGATTCCAGACTTGTCACTGTTTCTTTTACTAATTTACTAATTTTCATTTCTTTTTGGACTTGTCACTGTTTCTTTTACTAATTTACTAATTTTCATTTCTTTTTAATCGATAGAGTCGTTTTATATTTCAATGTGTTGTATCTTTTTCTCTGTCCAGTATATTTGTAGTTTATGTCTAAGTTTGTTGAGTTTGTCTCATTTCCTAATTCGTTTCCAATGTGTACGGCCACTCAGTTACGGGGTTCCGAACCGGGCTCTCGGTCGACCTTTCAACTTTTTCTCTTTCTTTCTGCTGTACTTCACTGTATGGTCAGAAATTTTAAACTTTTTTGTTTACAATTTGTTTTATTTTAATCCCTCTTCTCTGTTTCTTATGTACGAAATAGTGTCTGATCAACACTATTTCTTCTTTGGTAAAGATGACGGGTGGCTCGCGGGCGCCAGAGAGTGCTTACTCTTGGTACCACACCTGACTCTAGGCTTTGTCTTCATCTTGCCATTTCCTTTTTCTTTGTATAATTGTTTGTTTGAATGTTTTGTTGTTTTGTATCATATTTGTTGGTATTGTCGGTCGAGCAATTGGGGTGTGATGATGTTTCAGCTTTTGCTGAGATTATGTTGAGGGTAGTGTTCTGATCCATGAGAGATTTTCAAACTTTTCTTAGATTGTAACTATGAGTAAATTGAGGAATTTGAAGGAATTGCCTACTCTTTACAAGTTTAAGAATAACATATGTTTTGGATAAAGTTAATTGGTTGTGAAAGATGATGTTGCGTTGAAGAATTAGTATTTTAATGTTCTGCGTTGTGCATATCGTCATGTGTATTGAATCGAAGTAACAAAAGTGCCAAATGAATTTCAAAAGAAGTAAAAATTTTCAAATTTCAAAATTTGAAAAATGAAAATACAAAAAAATTTTGATTTTCAAATTTTGAAATTAAAAAAATTGTTTATACCCCAATCGACGTAATAAAAGTGCCAAAAGAGGTTTTTAAATTTTAAGTATGAATAAATTGGGCTATTCCATTTTTAAACTGTACAGGGGTATTGACGAAATTTTCAAGGGGGGGGGTCTAAGCCTTGATTTTCCAAGGGGTTTTTGTTCCTTTTTCAGCTTTTCCAAGGGGGTTATTCAAGGTTTATAGGGAGTTCTCCCCTCATAAACTGACATCAGTTGTTTTCCAGCCCTTTTTCACAAAATTTAGTTTTCCAGAGGGTTTGTATCTCAATTTCCAGGGGATAATTTGCTATTCAATATTTCCAGGGGGGCTAGTGAAAAAAGTTCGTCAATACCCCTGTATAATTTTTTTTAGAATAGCCCATTAGAAGGTTAGCAATCTGTGTTGACGTCAACAGGAGGTACACTAAAAGTGCAATAATCACCTAAAGCCCTGCAATTCGAGTGATTCCATCTTTGAGAGAATTGATCGGTTGATTAACGTCACGTGACCCGTCAATAGACTTTTTGTTCCTAGTATACAGAAGTGTGATTTGCACACACTGTAACATCATAATTGCGAAGCGAATGTACATGAGCGAAGCAGTTTTGCTATCGTGTGGGCGTACCTTTAACTATCTATCCTTTCGACTCTCTATAAGGCAGGGAGAGGGGAAAAACGTTTCGTATCTCCGAGTCGCGCGACACCAAAATATTTAGGGGATAAAATATGTAGGATAATGCGGGAAATTTAATATAAATTATCTCCGTCATATTAAATTTGACGTATACGTCAGAATGATACGAAGAACGAGTTAACCCTCCGTGACCCGTTAAGTCATTATTTAGGAGATAACAAACGTGAAGAACATCCCGGGAAATGATAAAACAAATTACCTCTGTTATAGTAAATTGATATTATTTGAATCTATTGTAAAGCGAAAGTGATGCCATTATACTTTTTCAAAAATCAAAACAAACATGGAACTTGGAAGGTTGTTGCTATTCTCTTTTACTTTGTTGTCTTTGGTGTTCATGCTATTAATGAGTTGAATTAGATCAAGATTTTTGTATGATTGTCACAAGAAATGGCTTATGTTGTAGTGTACTTATCATTCTTTCCTGAATCAAATATTTCCCATTTTGATGGTTGGAATGAGAGATGCCAATTTCTTGCAAAAAAAGGACAATTTTGTAATTTTCACTGACTTAGGTTAGTTTTCACTCAACCTTAGATCAAAATCTTCTTCTTCTGCAATATTGACTTAACTGAATTAGAAAAAGGTGAACTAGGGGAGCCAAGGAGAACGGAGGTGAACTCATCTGGTAAACCGGCTGAATCGAGGTGAACCCAGAACCCAGATTATGCACAACTTCTTACAGTAAATTTCCAGACGATGTCAATCGAACGAATCGAACGCCGAATCAATTGAACGCAATCGCAATCGAACGCAATCGAATGATTGAAGTTCGATTGTCGAACGCAATCGAATGCCAATCGAATATTACCGCGATTTTCTCGATTGATTCGATTGCGTTCGATTAGTGCCTGGATTCGATTGGTTCGATTGATTCGATTGATTCGATTGATTCGACTACGTTCGGTTGGCTTATGCATTTGACTGGTTCGACTAATTGATTCTGTTGATTAACGCTGATATGATTCTCGTTCAACATTTGATTTGAAGAGTTAAACGAGATGATATGAATCATTTTAGCCTGGATTCTAGAAAATGCAGATCATGCAGGCCCACATGTTTACTGCAGGTTGTGTGTCAAAGCCCGTTCCTTGCGTTGATTTATCTATCGAATCGATACTTAACCTACTTTAATAAGAGGCGCTCGAAATTGAAAGGAATTGAGGTAAATTGGAATCTAATTTAATCGACCACCCGTCGAACGCAGTCGAACGTAATCGAATATCAATCGAACGTAATCGAATATCAATCGAATCAATCGAATTTTACCCAGAATTTTACGTTCGATTGATATTCGATTGCGTTCGGCAATCGAATCGCAACCATTCGATTGCGTTCGATTGCGTTCGCTTGATTCGATTGGAATTTTCGTTCGATTCCGTTCGATTGACATCGTCTGGAAATTTTCTTTGTGCATTTTGAACGTGGAAAACCTTTGTTGTCAACACACTTTTGACAAGCCTTTAAAACATGGAAAATTTTTGTTTGTCAACCAGCTCACCCTAATAGAGACTTGTACGCATTCATAGTTTTGCGTTCTTTTAAACCACATGTACCGTGAGATTGGGTAACTTGCATCAGTGGAGGCTAACATGCATAGCCCTCAAATGAATGACCTGACTGGTCTTTAAAATACAACTACGCAGCTCTGCTCGCGCATCTTTACTCTACAATTTTTGTTTTGATTTAACTTTGTATTTTAATGACCAGCCAGGTCTTTCATTTGAGGGCAATGCATGTTAGCCTCCACTGATGCAAGCAAGTTACCCAATCTAACGGTAGTTAATTCCCGTGACAAACAATGATGAATGAATCTGTGTGGTACAGTCACTTTCTGTCGGGGTTGTGGATGTGTGATATGTCGTTCTTTGATACAGTAAGCCAATTTTCCAGTGGGTTTGTGAGGAGGGGGCAGTTCCTATTCTTGCTGTTTTTATACTGACTTAAACTAAGGGCCAGGGCAAACCAGTCCAACATTTCATCCAACATGATTTTCCAATTTTGGATGAAATGTTTGATGGAAAAACTTGCGTTGGATGAAGCAAAAATCAAGGCCGGGGCAAACCAACATGACTTGGAAAAAAATGAAAATTCAAAAAGTAAAGAAAAAAGTACCACCAAACCAATCCAACACGAAAAATTACACAATCCAATGAGAGAGCTTCTTTGATCTCGCCGCAAATGTTGGATGAAATGTTTGATGGCGATCAAACTTCATCCATCACCGTCCAACACGATTTCTTTCTTCTTTTTTTGAATTTTCATTTTTTTTCCAAAAATTTGAATTGACGCAAACCGGTACCCTGAGTATCAGAGGTCAAGTTTTCAAAGAGAAAATTTTATGGTATCCGCCTTTTTGTAAAGGTGAAGCGTGATGCTACAGATCAAATCTGTGTTTTGACTGGACTCACCAACCTTTATGATTATAAGGGTACAGTTTGTTTTTATTTTCAAAATGCCCTGAGTGTGTTTAGTGTTTTCATCTTCTTATATTGTTGTTCTTGACAATCATTCAGCGTGAAACTGACAGTAGTTTAATTTTTAATTATTTTTTTTTTACTGACAAATAAAATTATGTTATTGCCGACCCAAAAAAATATCAGCGTTTTGATTGGTCGAGAGCATCGAGATATTTGCGATATTTCATATTTCTCTAGTATGGAAATATGACCGCGTTGACTTTTGGGGGACTGGGTAAGCGGCGGGAGAAAAATCAAAACAAAACAGCCGAAAAGAACTAACTTTCGGAGAAACTGACTTGGGAGTCAAAGGGAAAACGCAACAAAAATATTTTCAGATTAACTTTTACTTTGGAGTTCTTCCATAAAAGACACTAAAATCAAATCTGATGAACTAAGAAATTATAAAACTACTTGAGACCACCAAAATATTTTCAGCTTTTCGTATAAAATTCGTTCGTGTGATAAAACCAAACAGTTTTTTATCCATGGACCATGCATACAAAAAAAGAGATTCTTGAATGTTTTCCAATAAAATTTCTCATAACATAACAAGGGAAGTGAAATGTCTTGTATTAAACCAAATGACGAGTGATTTTTATAAAAGTTCTCTCCTAATTCTCGTTCTCGACGAGGTACGTCATTGAATTTTCAACTCAACAATCATTACATCTTCCTTCTAAAATTCAAAACATTTAAAGCTTGACGATAATCAAGAAAGTATCCAAATTGTATTGCTCTTGAAAAAATGTTGTTCTTTAATTAACCATTATTACAAGCATACATTTCCATCATGGGACTCCTTTCCTCTGCTATTCTTTTCCATGCATCGAAACAAAAACATAGAAAAAGACTGAATGTTATCAATCTGATTAATCCAATGATGAAGGGTTTCTTGTCTATCGAAACAACAGGGCCGGCGAATCGGTTTTAAAAGTGAGGGGGCTAAATGATATAGTGACTAAGGAGGCCCCATCATGGTTGGGGCCGACGGGCCGGAAAATTTTTGAAATTATGGTACTCTACATTGGCCCAGAAGTGGTCTAAATTTAATTTTTGTGAAGTTATTGGAATGAAAAAATCAAAGAAATTAGGCGTTTTTTTATACTGATAATCACCAAAGAATATACTACTACAAAATGAACCTATAAGTAAATAAAGCGGACTTTTACATGTTCAAAATTCACAAGTAAAATTAGATTGAGAGTATGCTTTAACAGACAGTAAGCATACAGTATTAAAAATTAAAATTGTCCAAAGTAATTAAAGCGATGCTCTCGAGTCGACACAAACTCTCTACCAACTTCATCCAAATCAAGTTTATCCGTTAGATTTTTATGGATATGGAGCAAAGAAAGATTGTTAAACCGTTTTGGCTTCATTGTTGGACGTAGCCAGGTCTTTTTTCTCTCGCCCTCTTTTTCTCGGGCCATCTCTTTCTCTCTCCTACTCTTTTTTTTTTTTTTTTTTTTTTTTGCAAAAAAGTGGGGGGGCTACAGCCCCCTCCTAGCCCCCCCGGTTTCGCCGGCCCTGAACAATACTGTACACCATCTGCATTTTGAATTATCAATCTAGAAACTTTACATCTCTGAAAAATCTGCAACTCTTCAAAACAAGACTTCTGGATCGAAAATGATCGAAAAATGCTTTTCTGTTTTGTTTTTGTGTGAATATTTTCTACGGGAATATATCGAATTTTTTTGTTCGAATCTAACGTTCGAATTAGATTTTCGAATGAAAACATTCGAAACTACACAGAAGAAAGAAGCAAGGCGGAAGTAAGTTTTAAAACAAAAACAAAAAGAGATTTATATCAGGACAATTTTTTTGAGTCGACAATAAATTAGTTATCACATGACTTCTCGTGCAATACTCGATATTTTACTCGTTCCGAGATTTTACCGATATTTTTCCTCGCCTAAAGGCTCGGAAAAATATTACGGAAAAATCTCGGCACTCGTAAAATATTTCTCGTATTGCACTCGAAGTCGTGCGATAACTAGTACATATCGATACAGCTCTTCGACTTTTTGTTGACATCGAGCACTCTTTACAACGGAAATAACTTGCTTTGTTTCTATATTGTTGTTTCTTTAAACTTTTTTGCTATTTATTCTAGAAAATGAAAAATAGAACGGTTGAAGCTTCATTTTTCTCAATGAGAGATAATCTACAGATGTCATTTTTACAGAGAGGGACTATAAAAAATTTGCAAATGATAGGATATTCGGAAAGACTGCAGCAAATGTAGAGGAAAACTGCACAAATGCCGCGTCGTTGAATTTACAGTGTTTGTATGTCATTAAATGTTTTGCTTGCAACTTGCGAATCGAGGAGGCTCTGGAACGCTTCGCAACTTTTATACATATACGGCTTGTTTGACCTTAAGAACGTTTAGGTAATCAACTTTACCATATAAGGCAAAGAAACTACGTTATGGGGGTTTAGAACGATGTTTACTTTCGACTAATATAGCCTAATATCTGAGACAATAGGCAAAAAACAGGTGGATATTTTGTCCCTTCAATTTCACCAATATGTTTTTTCAAAGATAATTCTATTAGTTTGCTTCTTAAATTTCAGATAAATGAAAAAAGTGTGACAAATATAATTTTAAAATTTAAACCTTTAATTGGCACTTTTATAAGTAAGTAAGTAAGTAAGTAAATCATTTATTTGTCAACGAAAGCGAGACTAGCGACCACACTCATAGACATAATGCTAAACTAAGGAGGTGGCCGCACGATATAATTACAACAACAAGTGAAAAAAATACTAAGTTTATAAAACGATCATACTAGGGTAATAAAGTGAAATAATTTTCGTTTTTTTAATTTCGTTTTTAATAAAAACAGAAAAAAAAAACAGATTTAAAAAAGAAGAGAATCAAAAGAATAAAAAGAAAAAGAAAAGAAAAGAAAAGAAAGGAAAATGTTAAAATTTAAAATCAAACCCGAAAAAGAAAAAAAAAACACAAATCAAGTGTACGACGAGAGGAAATATAATTTGCTCAAATCTTTAAGACGATCCAATGCTAGTGTAGACAAATCATCGAGAGAAACGAAATTTTGAAGTTCATTCCAAACCAAGATGGATTGGTATAGAATTGAATAGTTACCATAAGTCACTGTTTTTACTTCGGGTATTTTTAGAAGTCCAGACTTGCAACGAATTACTTCATGACGGTCAGTATCATTAAGACGTTTGTATTCAAGAGTTTGTAAAAGAGGAAGAGGTAATTTTCGATTCAAAAGTTTGAAAAGAAAGAGGATATTAAGGTATTTGACAAAGTCAAAAAATTGAAGAAGTTTAAATTCTGAAAACAGAGGAAAAGTATGTGCACGAAAGTCAGAGAAAGACATGATTCTGAGAGCTTGTTTTTGAAGAATAAGAACTCGACGGGCGTGGATTGTTTGGCGTTGCCCCCAAATCTGGGCTGCATAAGAGGCGTGACATTGGAAAAGGGAAAAATATAATGATGCTAGTGTTTTTCTTGTCGACATAATGCCGAAGTTTACTTAGAGCTCCATTAGCTCGCTTCAATTTATTGCAGACAAAATCAATGTGGTGTTTCCAGTTCAGATGTTCATCGATGTATACACCAAGATACTTTACAACCTTGCTGGGTCTAAGCCGATGTCCGTTGATTTTGATTTTCAAGTCATAATCGATCTTCTTTCGGACAGGACGAAACAACAAAAGCTCAGTTTTACTAGTGTTGAGAGAGATTTTATTTGCTTTAAGCCAATTCATAAGAAGCTTTAGATCGATATTGGCTTGCTTAGCGATCGGTTTCAAGGATTCGTTCTCAAAAAAAAGCATAGTGTCATCAGCAAACAAATTGACCAAAGCATATCGAAGTGCAATATGGAGATCATTCACATAAAGGAGAAAAAGAAGTGGCCCTTGAGGGACACCATGTTTCATATTTTTAGAAGTAGAAATTTTACCAGAGACTGAAACAAACTGTGATCTATCAGTAAGAAATGATCGAAACCAACCAAGAGCTTTTCCACGAACCCCGTAAAAATCTAGCTTTGATAGTAGGATAGAATGGTCGACGGTATCGAATGCCTTTTGTAAATCGATGAAAATAGAGCATCCATACTTACCTTCATCCAAAGCATTTGATATTTTGTTGATAGCATAGAGAAGGGCTCTTTCAGTCGAGTGGTTTGATCGAAATCCAAACTGTAGTGGGTAGATCGAGTTTGATTGATCGAGAAAGTTCGTCAGTCGTGAATGCATGAGTTTTTGGAAGATTTTGTCAATGTTAGAAAGAAGAGAAATTGGCCTATAGTTCTCAGCATCGAATGGAGAACCTTTGTTTTTGAAGACAGGGATGACTTTCGCTTCTTTCAGCTGACTTGGAAAGATACCAGTAAAGAAAGAAAGATTAATAATATCAGTGAAGATAGAAGAAAGCGTGTCCAAGTTGGAAGAAATAATTCGATACGGGATGCTGTTTGGACCAGTTGCCTTATTTTCACTGAGAGACATGAGAGTTTTGATGACTTCTGGTTTGAAGCTGGAGCAATGAAAAAGTCATTAGCATTTCGATTTTCGTTCTTTAGCCACTCTGAGAAATGATGACGCGTAAAAGGAATTTTTGAACGAACTTCACCTGCAATGGTTGAAAAGAAATCGTTGAAAGCTTTAGATACTTCTTAAGGGTTGGAAGATAAAGAATCATTGATGTTAAGAGAAATAGAGTTTGAAGAAGAAGGAGAAGATATAATCTCTCTGACGCCTTGCCAAAGTTTTCGAAGATTGTCTGAGTTTTGAAAAAAGTAGCGAGAATAATGGAGTTTTTTACTAGCACGGATAAGAGATACAATGCGATTTCGGTAAAATTTGTATCTGTCACGAAGAAATTTCTTAAGATCGGGTGAAGAATCAGGAACCTTCAAATAGTCGTCTTTGAGGCTATCTCTGATGTTCATCGAGACAAGAATGCCTTTGATGATCCAGGGTTTGAGAAGGAGGTTAGCTTGACGTCTGGTCAACTGTTTCAGAGGAACATGCTTATCATACAAAGAAGAAAAACGAGTCAAAAAAGAATCAAAAGATAAGTCAACATCCCCCCTTTCAGTTTTAAGAAGATCTTTCCAATCAACGCTGTCGAATTCATCTTTGAAAGTAGCCTCATCAAATTTGGACCAATCTCGACGAAAAGGAAGTTCAGATTTGTAGTCAGAATCACAGTCAGTATTAAGAATTAGAAATTGAGGAAGATGGTCAGATATAGCAACAGTTAGATTTCCAGAAGTTGATGAACAGTTAAAAGGAGAAGTAAGAATGTTATCGATAAGAGTACTGGAGGTATCAGTGATCCGTGTTGGCAAGGTAATAGTTGGAAGAATCTGATAAGCACCAAGAATATCAAGAAATTTAGAGTGAGAGATTACAGAGTCACAAGTCAAAAGATCTATGTTGAAATCGCCTAATAAAATAAGATTTTTGTTTTCTTGGCAGGCTTTCTTCAGCAAAGGAGATATAAAATTTTTATTAAAAAGATCAACGTCAAGGTCTGGATGTTTGTAGATGCAACCAACGATATGGTTTTTCCTATTTTTTAAGACGATTTCAGCAAAAGTTGACTCAAGATTACCACAGGCTGAGTGCACTATCTTTGAAAGATCTGTGCGAGGTTTGCTTTTGAGAGAGTTAGAAATAAAGAGAGCAGTTCCCCCAACTGATGAGACGGCTGGGGTATCAAAGGATTTAAAGCCGTTGATAGAAAGTTCAGTGTTTTCGATAGAAGATTTGAGTCTGGTTTCACTGATACCGAGAATGCTAAAATTATGATTGAGATTATGAAGTAAAGTAGTAAGATTGTCATGATGTTTTTCTAAAGAACAGATGTTGAGATGAAAGCAAGAAAAATTTTGTTTTTTAAGAGGAAGAGAAGCAAATTCTTGAGTACTATAGTATTTGCAGTCGAAATGATTAACGTGATCATCATAAGTAATATTATCAAGTTGATCGTCGATTTGTGAATCAAAATTAGAAAAAGAATTCGAGATAGAATTTAGATGTTTAAAATAATTTTTAAGTGACTTATGTCTTTACCAATGGGTAATTTTTCATCGGATTCAAGATTAGGTAGAGCATCATGCCTACAAAGTTTACAGAGCCAAATGTTTTTTATGTATTTTGGTTCAACGCCTAAGTACTTTGCATGGGATCGTCTTTCACACTTGGGACAAAAATGAAAGGTTTTAGAAGTAATTTTTTTCGAGCAAACAGAGCAATCATCGTTTGTCATTACTGGAAAATCAGTGTGCAAAAGAGAATGTTTCTCGAGCCAAAGTATAATAAAAAACAGAGCATTCAAAAACTAAGATATAAATAAGAAACGCTACAGAATGAAAAAAAAAAATTATTTAGAAACAAAGAGATCTTTATGATCAGGAAAGAATTCAATTAAATCATTTAAATGTGTTACTTTCAAGACTTCATCTGTGTCATCATTGCTCCGGCCTAGGAGCCTTAAATTCTCTCTCGTCCGACGACGACGACGCTCAAGACATTTTTTGTTTGTTTATCTAATCCGATAATCTATTCCGATTTAATAAAAACGGATTACCTGATTCAAATAATACTGTGATTTGATTGGCCGAAAGTATTTAAGAGAAAGATGGCTGCCGAAAGTGGACTAGTTGACGACTGTGTAGCAAATACTGGCAAATCTCAGTGAAAAATTGATCATTTTCATCATTATTCATGATGTTTTGGACATGATTTATGAGAAGTTTGATGCATACTGGCTCTCTAACAATGTGGAAAGACTTTGGAGAAATTTTGGCCATGAATCGTCAGCTGATCGAGTGCTTAAAAAATCTTGCATAGACTAAAAAATTCTGTTGGTAACTTGACAATGAAACTTTCAAACACACATCCATTGGAATTTAAAAGAGAATACTAAAATAACTACATTACAGTGAAAATTTGAAAACGATCTGAGTAGTTTTTGTGGTGTTATGTTTATGGCTGAAAATGATCCTGTTTTGTATTCATCATTATTATTGTTGTGATGTTGACTGGCGACCGTTCCTTTTGATTCTTCAAACCCGACACATATTTTTTACAAACATATCACTATGAGAATTCAATAAAGAATACTAAAACACAATTCCTGTGTAAATTCGAACAAGAATGGAGAAATTTTCACAGTTTTATGGCTGAAAATGATCGTTTTTGGACTTTGTCGTAATTTCATCGCGGCTTGCGACCGTTCCTTTTGATTTTTCAAACCCGACACAGATTTTTTACAAAGATATCACTATGAGAATTCAGTAAAGTATACTAAAACACAATTCCTGTGTAAATTTGAACAAGATCGGAGAAATTTTCACAGTGTTATAACTGAAAATTATTTTTTGGACTTTGTCGTAATTTCATTGCGGTTGGCGACCGTTCCTTTTGATTTTTCAAACCCGACACAGATTTTTTACAAACATGTCACTATGAAAATTCAATAAAGGATACTAAAACACAATTCCTGTGTAAGTTTGAACAAGATTGGAGAAATCTTCACAGTGTTATGGCTGAAAATTATCATTTTTGGACTTTGTCGTAATTTTATCGCGGCTGGCGACCGTTACTTTGATTTTTCAAACCCGACACAGATTTTTTACAAACATATCACTATGGGAATTCAGTAAAGGATACTAAGACACAATTCCTGTGTAAATTTGAACAAGATCGGAGAAATTTTCACAGTGTTTTATAACTGAAAATTATTTTTTGGACTTTGTCGTATTCATTGCGTTTGTTTGGCGACCGTTCCTTTTGATTTTTCAAACCCGACACAGATTTTTTACAAACATATCACTATGAGAATTCAATAAAGGATACTAAAACACAATTCCTGTGTAAGTTTGAACAAGATTGGAGAAATCTTCACAGTGTTATGGCTGAAAATTATCATTTTTGGACTTTGTCGTAATTTTATCGCTGCTGGCGACCGTTACTTTGATTTTTCAAACCCGACACAGATTTTTTACAAACATATCACTATGGGAATTCAGTAAAGGATACTAAGACACAATTCCTGTGTAAATTTGAACAAGATCGGAGAAATTTTCACAGTGTTATAACTGAAAATGATATTTTTTAGACTTTGTCGTAATTTCATTACATTGGCTGGGGCGACCGTTCCGTTTGAAGATTTTTCAAACCCGAAACAGGTTTTTCCCAAATATACCACTATTTATTACATACACACTATTGTACCATTTTATTTGGTTTATCCTACGAAAGCATCCAGCGAGGACCTTTTTTTAAACATCTGTTCCCCAGGCATAGCCTTCCTGGAAAATTTGATCTGTTGACCAAAAGTGTCCAAAATCTTATTCCTGGAAATGAAGATCTGTTTCTCCTCCAAACCTAAATTTTTAATCTCAAATTATCTTCCCTAGAAAATCTGATCTGTTTCCACAATTTTCAGAATTAAAATTTTGATCTGTTCTCCCAAGCTTATAAAGAATAGAATATCTGTTTTCCTCTCCTGGAAATTTTCATCTGTTTCCCTTGCTTTTTGTGATTGATATCTGTTCCCCCCCAGAAAGTTCGATCTGTTTCCAATGCACTATCATCTTTTTGGAAACAGATATCTGTTTCCCAATATATTATGTCATCTCCTAGAAATATTGATCTGTTTCTCTCTCTGATGACGTCATCAGCTGGAGCAGGGAAACAGATAGTTTTAAGGGAAAGTTCTTTCCTAGAAAATCGGATCTGTTTCCCTTTTTTTCAAGAAAAGCTCTCTCCTGGCAATGGGAAACAGATATTTCGGGAAAATGGGCTCGTTGGCTGCTTCTGATCCTACTCTCCTCCATAAATTATCCCAACAGAAAAAATAATGCTTAGCTAAAACCGTGGCCTCTAATTAGGCTATTTTTCTCCCCAAATTTTATCCGGACAATCAAATTAACGGCGCATCATGGCTTCACTATTGGCAAGTTTAGAAAAAAATTAATTTACAGTATAAGAACTTGGAAATATTCACTTCTAAATGTTCATCTCCTTGTTTAGCTCCAATTTTGAACTTTTTAGTCGAGGATGAGCTGGGCGGGGGGTGGCGTTGGTTCTTTAGGCAAGAAAGTGCACGTGTAATCACTTAGAAGAGCTAAACTTCTAGCTGGTTTATTTATTTGTTAAGATTATTTCTCATACTCGCTCTGCAATAGAATTATTACTTTGCTTTCTGATCTGCTCTGATTAGTAGTTTGTGGGCAACATTCTAACACAACTAACTCAACAAGCTCATCTTTCACATCTTTTAATCTCTTAAGCCGGAGCTTCCAGCGCAGCTGGTTTATTAAATCTCAAGTTAATAGAACCATTAAACACCCAAAACGATTCAATAGCATTACGACCATACAACGCTTTAACTCTTCCCCAGAGAAATCTGTAGTAACTGCAAAGGTTATTATTAATGTAAATTTTATTTGTCAAATCTGCTTTTTCAAATACCTCACGTTTACTGAAGTCTTTGCCTTTTTTGATTAACTTTTCTGCAAGTTTTCTGTTTACAAATCTCACTATTGTGCGCTTTGGACCTTTTTGATTTTTTCTTTGGAACAGGCGATGACAAGCTTCGATTTCGTTGGGAGGAATATCAATGTTGACGGCTTTAGCTATTTCGATCACTTTCGATTCTAACTCGTTTTGTTTGACAGAGTCAGGGATACCCGCAATTTCGATATTATTCCTTCTTATGTATTGGTGAAGTTCACTGTTTTGTCTCTCTACTGTGCTAACGTCGTCCAAATCAACCTTTCCTTTCCCAACTTGATCCAGTTCAGTTCTCAAATCGTCAATAATTTTGCTTTTCGAAAAAAGTTCCTGCTTAAGTTCGTCCAGTTCTCTTCTCATCTCCAAGTTTTGATTTTGGAGCTTGATTGTAATATCTTCTTTTACACTCTCTATCTTTGATGCAATGTCATACTTTATAACCCTCATTTCGTAAAAGATCATTTCAAGTGTAACCCCCTCGATAGGTTCCTCCTCGAATGATTTATGAAGATTATAAGGTTGAGAAAAAGAATAAGATACATCACCACCAGGACTTGTCACAAAGTCTTTATCTGTGTCTTTTGTTTGAAGAGAGTCTTTTTCTTGGTGTGGTGAGGTGTCTTGAGTGTCTTTTTGTGTTGGAGAATCTTGTGTAGTAGTGTATAAAGGTATATCTTGAAGTACTTCTTCGATGTTCTTTTGCTGCTTTCTTGTTGTCACATTCATTGTAAAAAAATGGCTCGAGAAACAAAACGCCTACTTTCTACGCGCCAAAAATTTTTGACACGTCTGCACTCTACGGATGTCAGATTTTTTATTACAACGAGCTTTGTCCAATTTTAAGCAATACTAAAAATTTTTCCATTTTTCATTTTTCATTTTTCAAATTTTTACTTCATTTTAAATTTCAAAATTTGAAAATCATTTGGCACTTCCGTTACTTCGATTGTATTGTATCGTGCGTCTTTTGTCATTTTTAATTATATTCTTTACTGTATAGTTTTTTGATCGCCCCCAGAGAGCTTGTTGAGAGAAGATGTGCATATAGACAGAGAATATCGTAAATGAAAATAATTTCACATTTTTATCGAAAATGTTTTGATCTAAAGCTTTTGATCTACTTTTAGATTTTGCATATCGTGCATTTGTTTTTGGCATTCTATCGAGATTTATGTGACGAAATTTGTAAGTATAGTTTTGCAAATATGTATCCTGTTTGTATATAGTCTGGTATATTTTGATCCATCTTAGCTTAACCTTTCGAGTTTGTATATAGGTATAAACTAGTTTTGTGTTTTTGCTTTTCTAGCTTGAAATATATGTCCAATCGAGAGAGCATTATTTCAAAGACTTCGTCCTTGAAAAAAAACATAGCTTGAACTATCTGTTGCACACAATCTGATACATTTTAAACACATGAATGATAAATTTTTGACTTCACCAGTTTAAGCATTTTTGATGCCTTATTAACCATTATATTTTTTGCTTATTACTTCTACAAAATTGCACTAAATTTAGTTGGTCGCCATAGAGAAAACGTCATTTTGAAATCTAAACTGTGATTGATCTAGAGATTTAGCCATTGAGATTTTTTCAGGGAGTAAACTAGATCCAATGGAGAGTCTTTCCTGAAGATTTCATGAAATTCGGGTGTTGGCATCAAACGATATGCCGCTTTAAAATTAGCTGAATTTTGCGAATTTTCTGTAAAATCACAACTTTGTCCGCCATTATGAATTCAATATGATAGAAGATAACCTAAAACTGGTTTTCTGTAAAGTATTCCGCCCAAATCTTCATTTTCATTTGGTTTTGAGGTTTTTACACCCCTCACCAGTCCACATTAAAGACATTTTTCTGGCCTTAAACTAAAATTTTGGGTTTTAGGAGCACTCTGCTATGAATTTTTTTGAAAATCTACATAAAATCAGCCACAATTATTTATTATTCCATTTTGCACCTTAGAGATTTTCAAAGACTTGGGGTTCGGAAATTGCTCAAATCAAAATTTTCAAAACCCCATATCTTGAGAAGGGCTTGAGATATGAAGCAGAAATTTTCTGGATCTTCTTTTCTCATGAAAGGGATCATTTGAGCAAAATTTCAGCAAAATCTGAGACATTTATATATCACACCCTGAAGACTCTTTAGAAAAAATGGCTCTACTTTCGCGGGAATTAAATTTCGCAGATTTGGGTGTCATCCGCGAAAATCCGCGAAATTAAGTCCCAATAGAAATTTTGAAGGGCATCATCCGCAAAATATTTCTAATTGAAACTCAAAATATGTCAAGTAGATACTTTTGAATGTTTACTGGCATCAAAGAAGCACTAATAATGTGTATTACAACAACCAACATGCATGATTTAACAGTAAAAGTCGCGAAAATGTTGCCACCCAATAGTGCCACTCAAAAATTTTGCGAATGCACCCAACCGCGGAAGTTTATCCCATTAAAGTAGAGTGAGGGGGTACCTTTCTTGCCCTTTCTTTTCGTCCAGTTCAAATGTGTCATTTTAGAAATGTTAAAATGGGTCACAATTAGTTTGAATGCTGGAAGAACACAATATTTCAAATATGTCATTTTAGAAATATTAAAATGGATCAAAATTCGTTTTGTTGCTTGAAAAGATTACAATAATTAAATCTATAATTGTGGGAAAGGAACTTGAGGCAAATGACAAAATTAAAAATAAACTTAACTTTGCTTTCTTTATTTTTCAGAAGTCGGTTCCTTACGTTATCTATTGATAAAGAACCGGTAGCGTTCAAAAATGTTAATTCTGCGTTGAGCTTCCACTTTCTTGGCATGGAAGATAACGAAAATTTCTTTGGAACCTCTCTTTGGCACTTGCTGTCGATGAAATGCAACAGTTACTTGATTGTGTAAGTATTATGTGTTAAGGACTAAACTTTTTTTAAATTTGGGATGTAGGTATGAAATTTCAAAATTGAATTCAAACTCACATCTTTTTCTATGACCTAGCCATTTTTAGTCTATTCCAAAGAACAGTATATTACAAGATATTTTTGAGAGGGAGCACGTGGATTAGGCCCGGGAAAACTTTTTATGACCAAATAAGTGACGCCATAGGCATATAGAGCCTTTAGGCGAGGAAAAATATCGGTAAAATCTCGGAACGAGTAAAATATTGAGTATTGCACGAGAAGTCATGTGATAACTAATTTATTGTCGACTCAAAAAAATTGCCCTCTTTTTGTTTTAAAAACTACTTCCGCCTTCTTCTGCTTCTGTGTAGATTCGAATGTTTTTATTCGAAAATCTAATTCGAACGTTAGATTCGAACAAAAACATTCGATAACTTCCCGCTGAAAATATTCACACAAAAACAAAATAGAGAAACATTTTTCGATCATTTTCGATCCAGAAGTTTTGTTTTGAAGAGTTGCAGATTTTTCAGAAATGTATTTGAAAGTTTCTAGATTGATAATTCAAAATGCAGATGACGTACAGTATTGTTTCGATAGAGAGAAAACCCTCCATCATTGGATTAATCAGATTGATAACATTCAGTCTTTTTCTATGTTTTTGTTTCGATGACATGGCCAAGGGAAAGAATAGCAGAGGAAAGGAAGTCCCACGATGGAAATGTATGCTTGTAATAATGGTTAAAGAACAACATTTTTTCAACAGCAAAACAATTTGGATGCTTTTCTTGATTATCGTCAAGCTCTAAATGTTTCGAATTTTAGAAGAAAGATGTACTGTAATGATTGTTGAGTTGAAAAGTCAATGACTCGTGGAGAACGAGAATTAGGAGAGAACTTTTATAAAAATCACTCGTCATTTGGTTTAATACAAGACATTACACTTTCCTTGTTATGTTATGAGAAATTTTATTGGCAAATATTGAAGAATCTCAAGTTTTTTTGTATGCATTGATAAAAAACTGTTTGGTTATCACACGGACAAATTTGCCAAAAGTTGAAAATATTTGGGTCGGGTCAAGTAGTTTTATAATTAATTCTTTGTTCATCAGATTTGATTTTAGTGTCTTTTATGGAAGAACTCCAAAGTAAAAGTTAATCTGAACATATTTTTGTTGCGTTTTTCCCTTTGATTCCCAGCCAAGTCCTGTTTTGTTTTGATTTTTCTCCCGCCGCTTACCCAGTCCCCCAAAGTCAACGCGGTCATATTTCCAGACTAAAGAAATATGAAATATCGCAAATATCTCGATGCTCTCGACCAATCAAAACGCTGATATTTTTTGGGTCGGCAATGAAATGATTGAGTTATTCTTCAAAGAAAAGGATCATGGAATTTATTGAAACTAAAAGAAAATTTTCATGATGGTTTATGTTTTACCTAGAAATTATCTTCGAATTTGTTGGATCAGAGCCAGAGATCGGCAAGGGCGGAGCTGATTGTTCACCTTCTTTCGGAGGGCAAATGTGACGCACTGATGTTGATTAACACCTTCAATAAACAAATCCTTCATCAGACAATGTATCCGATTTTTTTCAGAGGAGAAGAACTAAGCAAACAAGAACGTCTGTTGTTAAGCTCTGGTGTGAAGTGCTACCAAACCTATCCTTTTAGCTTATAACTTCGTTTCTATAACCATATACATTGCTTGATTATACTTCTGATTTTCAGGTATTTTCTTGGTATTAATGGCATCGCCGGTGTTAGAGGGAAATCGTCCATTTCAAGAACAATCAACAAAGGGTCAGTACTGAACTCCTTGTGCCAGAAGTGAGTATTTTAAGCCTCGTTTCTGCTCGTTACTCCTTTAAAATCTGAAATTTCGCATTTGATATTCATAAACATCATTGCAAGAACAGTGAAAAATGAACAGTCCAGGGATAAAACTTTAGCGTCTTTCATGGCTCCCTAAATTCTTTTCCCATGAAACAAAAAAGGAAGCATTATACACATAGCTATTTTAATGAGAGAAAAAAATTTGTACATTTGTCCCGGCTCCTTTATAATTGAAAATTGTGTTTTTGTTTTTTTTTGGCCTGGAAATTATTTTGACGCCATGTTTTCATGTTTAGGTCTTGATGTATTTGATCCAAATTGAATTTGGCTCTGAGTCATCTGAGCTGCTCATCGAACGTGCTTGTTATTCAGCTTCAAAGATTGTCAGAGGGAACTAAATGGGGGTTTTTAAGTTGAGGAAAGTATGGTCATAAAGCATTTGTCAAAAATAGTAAACAAACCTGAAAAAAAGCGTTTTACCTCTGAATACAATAGACGATATCGGCTTTCGATAAATGCAATGCATTCTGGTTTCTAGGGACTCTCAAAGGAATTATAATCTATTATAATTGATCTATTATAATTACTTTGAGAGTCCCTAGAAACCAGAATGCATTGCATTTATCGAAAGCCGATATCGTCTATTGATTTTCTGGCTAAGGTTAACGTCCAATGACCAAATTGAACGTATAGAGAAAAACTATTTGGAAATTTAGTCACTCACTGTATAAATTATTGATACTATTAAAAATGAATGAAAAAGATATCTTATGACATTGTCCCTGTTTTTAGTCCATGTCCAAGTGATTTCCATCATTTGATTTGTATCACACTTTAACGAATTTTTTCTAACTCAACAAACAAATAACCAAATTCGACCGCCTATCATTTCGCTCTTTTTTACAATCACGTTAATTTCGCTATCGCTAGTAGAATGAAAAGGTTTGTTAAGTCGTTAGAGTATCGATTACCCGAGATAATGTGCCCATTCATCGAAATTTCATGTATACGAATGTTGAATTATGTACCTTACGTATGGGCGAAAAGGGTGGAGATCCGGGATTCTGTGCCCATTCGTCAAAACCCAATACAGATGTTGAATTCTCTACCCTCTTAGGTACTCCAATATTTTAATGGGATAAATTTTCGTGGAAATTAAATAAAATCGTAAATATACATAATTAACAAAAATATTCTTTACTTTTTTCGTTTTTATCAGTTTGAATTATTTATATATCAACACTTTTTTTTTCTACAATGACAGATATTAGATCTTCACTATATATAGAATTTCAGAACTTTTCAAGCGCATGCTCAATCAGGGAGCTGAAAGATCTTTCTTGCGAAAACAAATTGTATAATGTTTTGATAGATTTTATTTAATTAGTGTTTTCAACACTTTCTCTCCTTGAGGTCAGATCTCTGATCTTCACCATATATATAGTCAAGAAGTATAAAACCTTCAACTACTCAAAATGGAAACAATAAAGAAAAAACTCACAAAACAAAAAGACAATATAAATACAACAAAAATCTAGAATGAGCATTCACAGAAAATCAATCAGGTTGGAATTGAAAATGAAAATATGATGACATAGAAATCTATCAATGTAAAACTAGTGATCTAAAATGACTATAAGGAAGAATCCTATATGATGGAAATAGGGTTGTGTAGGTAGGCCAAGCAGTGTTAATTAGACACCACCACAAATAAAAAGATGTAAAAAGATGTGTTTAGTGAAAGTATGAAACGCGAAAAAATATAAAATAAACTAAAACTTAAAATCCACGGAACGAGCCGAAGAAACTAAAATAACAATGAGAAAAGAAGTATACTTTCTACTAGACAAGGTTGCCACACCTTTGACTCGTTTCTGCCACAACGTTTTAGAAAGCATACTAGAAGGGAAGGAACTGGGATTGGATCGCCACTATCCAACCCTGTGGCTCTCACACACATTTTACAGTTCAAAGAAGAAGATGGAAATAGTGGGGAAAGAATGAGAATTTAAAAAAGTCGGACTAGAACCCGGTTCGAATCCCCGTACACCCGTGACCGCTCACCGGCTGGCGAACGATGAATCTTGAGAAAGTTTTAAATCTTGCAAATTCTGAAATATGACAGACAATCACCCTACGAAGACTGCAATCTAGCTTTGCGTTATCAGCATCCTGACGGCGCATTCTTTCAATGAAAACTTTAGCTTTAACTTTCAGGTCCTCGAAAAGTAACGTTGATCGAGCAATCCTGAGAAGTTCACCAACAAACGAAGAATAAAAAATGGATTCGGGCATGTTGCTATCTTTATGTGGCATTCGAACTAAAGAAAAAGGAAAAGCGTCGCGCTTATCAAACAACTTGTAAATAAAAATCCCGTCTTTGATGGAAATATCTAGGTTTAAAAAAGAAGCATGAGATCCAGAATGTTCAATTTTGAGTTCAAGTTCATCTGGATAGATTTCTCCATACACAGATTGAAACAAGTTCCCATCATTGATAGCACACAAATCGTCAATGAATCTCTTTGTTGAATGAGAATTGCGAGCTTTAACCTTATCTTCCTCGATGAGCTTGCTCATGTACCGTTGTTCATATTGGTAGAGGAAGAGATTAGCCCAAAACGGTGCTGGATCAATTCCCATGGGAATTCCAATCACCTGACACATAATAATGTCACCTGCCTTGAAAAAACAATTTTTAATAAGATGCTTCAACGAATTTTGAGTAAAGGACACAGAAGATTTGGGTTTTGTCTTTGACCAGTATGCTTTATCATTTTTTGAAATAGCGATGTATTTGCAATTGCCAGCATCAAAAACAAAATCAATGACTTCGGAAAGTTCTTTAATCAGCTTGTCATGAGGAATCTTTGTGTACAATGTACTAAAATCAAAGAGACTGTTCATCTAACGTTTCCAGATCATCTAAAAAGAACGACAAATTACTATTAAAAAGCGACAAAAAGAACGACAAATTTTTAAAGAACGACAAATTTCATATTTTGCCATCCACAACCCCGACCGAAAGTGACTGTTCCACCCCTAGAGATTCATTCCTCTTTGATTGTCACGGGAATTAACTGCTTGTGGTTGAAAAGAACGGCAAATTACGCATGCGTATTAGTGTCTATTTGGGTGAGCTGGAAACATTACATGAACTAACTCCAAAGGTCGAAATTGATTTAGCATTCTTCTTTTTATTGATTCGGTTAAGAGACTCTAAAACCGGCTCACAATTTTGAAGTACCCAAAACTTGTTGTAATGACTCAAAAACTTGGCAATGAACATTCACAGAAAATCAATCAGGTTGGAATTGAAAAGGAAATTATTAGTATGATTATTTTGTTTTTTTTCTTTTCCTTTCACTTCAATGTCGATCGTTTTTCCTCTAGAACCGGTACAAATCCGGTGCAGATCGACAGTTATGATGACAACCTTAACAGCTTGCAATAACTGGAAGCCCTTAAGGAAAAATTCAGTACGCATGTAGTAAACATGTAGTACACATCAAGTAAATTTGAAGTAAACATAGTAAACATAAAGTAAACATCTGACCAAACAGTTCGCAGTACCAGTAAGCTATGAAAAAGTGGTACACTTTTTTCAGTACACATTGAAAAAATGAGTAAACAATAAATTAACAGTACACAATTTTTAGTACACATTGAAAAAGGCAGTAAACAATAAAAATCCAGTACACAATTTTTAGTAAACAATAAAAGAACAGTACACAATTTTTAGTAAACTTTCAAGAGGCCCAGTAAACAAAAAGAAATCAGTACACAAAATAAGGATGCAATGAAAAAAACAGTATGCAGAATGAAAAGTGATTCAAATTATGAGTAAACAGTAAAAAAAGGTTTAGACATGGAAAATCAATACACAGCTACCATACTACTTCGACTAAACGCCAGCTGGGGCGTTCGTTAAATTTGGATTTTAGGAGGGGACGTTCAACATTTTGAAAAAATGAAAAAACACCCCCAGGGTTTTGCTCAAGGATAAAGTGTGCAAAATTTCAGCCTGATCGGACCATTTTTGAAGTCCCCATCCTGTCCCAAAGTTCTAGCCTCGTTTTGGCGAAAAACTCGTCCCAAGGCCCAAAAAATCAAAATTTTGAAAAAATGAAAAAAGCGCCCCCAGATGTTTACGCAAGGATCAAGTGTGCAAAATTTCAGTCAAATACAATCATTTTTGAAGTCTCCAGCCTGCCCCAAAGTTTTAGCCTCATTTTGGCGAAAAACTTGTCCCCAGGCCCTAAAAATCAAAATTTTGAAAAAAATGAAAAAAAACACCCCCAGGGATTTACCCAAGGATGAAGTGTGCAAAATTTCAGCCTGATCGGATCATTTTTGAAGTCTCCAGCCTGCCCCAAAGTTTTAGCCTCGTTTTGGCGAAAAACCTGTCCCCAGGCCCCAAAAATCAAAATTTAGAAAAAATGAAAAAACCAGCCCCAGAGATTTGCCCAAGGATGAAGTGTGCAAAATTTCAGCCCAATCAGATCATTTTTGAAGTCTCCAGCCTGGCCAAAGTCTGAGGGGACAGACAGACAGATACTACACAGACAACTAACAGACATTGTCAGAGATTCTAGCTCAACTGAAATTGAGAACTGCACTGCACACTGAAGTTGGGTATTATGTTTGAATATTCCCAGCAAAAACATCCAAACATAATTATGGGAGTCATCTATAAGATTAGAGGACATATAAATATCATACCTTTATATGGAACTTTTTAGGAGCACCCTGTCTCACTTGCTTGCCTTTTTGTTTACTGTTTTATTCTTCTTTTCCATCGTATTTTGCCGCGCGCGCGTTCGCGCGTTCGAACAATGCAATGACTTCCATTCGAATGTAAAACAGAAAGAATAAACATTATTGCAAAGACTTATTTGTTTGTAAAAGTTTGTTTTAATTACATATTATATGTTCACCAGTTTACTATCAATCAATGGAAAACAGGAAATTTTAGCCATGTATGGAGGTTTTTGGTTAGATTGGAGTGAATTAGAATCAGTTTTCTATATGGTTTTGTAAACAAATTATGTGAAGTTTGTGATTATGTTTGAGTTGAGTGGAATGTGATGGAAGAATGTTTCAAGAAGTTTTGATGACAAGCAAAGGAGGTAGCACAAGACAGTTGGATCTCTGTAAGTTCTACATATTTTATTTCACATTAGTCTGTTGCGCCTGAGCTGAACTTTGGACAAGGCAAAAATTTCAATTGAGTACAAGTGTACTGTGAGTGTACTGAAATGGGTCAGTACACAGTTTACTGTCTCATTTACGTACTGTATTGTTTACTCATTTCAGTACACTGTGTACTAGATTTTTTGAAGTACACAACAAGTAAACAAGTACACAGTTTACTGTCTCATTTACGTACTGTATTGTTTACTCATTTCAGTACACTGTGTACTATATTTTTTGAAGTACACAACAAGTAAACAAGTACACAGTTTACTGTCTCATTTACGTACTGTATTGTTTACTCATTCCAGTACACTGTGTACTAGATTTTTTGAAGTACACAGGAATACGTAAGTAGTACACAATTGAGACAAAAAAATTTACTGATTGTGTACTTAGAAGTTTACTGCTGATTTTTCCTTAAGGGAGAGCAGGGATAAATATCTACGTTTTTAATAATAACAATACTCTCTTTTGAATGTGTTTCTCAAGAAAAAATAACATTTCTTATTAAAAGAAATTGTATTTTGCAAGGGAAATGCGTAGACCGTATCAATTTTTCCCATTTTTCAGATACTCGTCCCCCGGAGAGGGTACTTAGACAAAAATGGGTGCTGGGTATGTGTGAACAATAAAGGTCGGGCTTTTCATCATCCAAAGTCTCTCTAACGGCTATAAAAATCTGAAAATTTCAAAGTAGCTTCTCTTCTACGGGTCGACAATTTACGAGGATAGGAAATTTTTTGAAAATCGGAGAAAATTTTTCAAAACACTCTCTCCAAGGGTCATTTTTACTAAAATTTGGTTTCCCGTCCACATACATCCTTCACCCACCTACGCCAGTTGTTGTTTATTTTATTTGTTGTTTTGGTGCTTTCGCGCCCCATTCGTAAACTCCTTCGTGCAGAGTTAGACAAGTTGAAATTGAGGACCCAACAATGTTCGACCCACAAACTGATGAATTTCAGCCAGAAGAAAATTCTTCACAAATTATCCAACGATCACATGTCATTCAACGTCGTGTTAGTACCAGTAGCTCCCCTCACATGCAATGTTTTTACAAACAATTTCCAGCAACTGTTTGTCTTGACACAGGTGCTGAATCAAGCCTTGTCAGTGAACGTTACGCTAAATCTGTAGGCTTAGTCATTCAAACAACTGTCCAAGGAGCTGTCCAAGCTGATGTAACAACACCTTTAAACACACTTGGTGAAATTAAAAACGTTTCCATAACTCGGGGTTCACATACATTCAGACTTGATGCCCTTGTTATTAAAGGTGATCTAGGATCTGATATCATTGCTGGTGAACCTTTCCTTGAATTCAATGACATTGCTATTCGATCTGCAAAGAAACACATCATAATTAAGGACAAGGACGTAGTCCCTTACGCATGTTCTCCCACCACTGATCACCCATCTATGCGCAGAATTCAAACGTTTGTTTGCCGTACTCAACGACCTAGTACCGTCCTCCCTGGTGAAAGTATCATGCTTGATATTCCAAAATTTATGGATGAGAAATTTGTCGCTTTAGAACCTCGTACAGACTCAAAAACTTATGATACATCGAGATGGCCCCGACCCCAAATCACTCCTGTTGTTGATGGTAAGATAAGTCTTACAAATTACACAAATTCTGCTATTCGTTTGAAAAATAGTGATCATTTTTGCCAGATTAGAAATACGTCCGAAATCGAGCCAACCATCTGCCAGCCAATTGGGAAATTACCTAATCCAACAATCAACCATCAACCGACAAACCAGTTCTCTCCACAACATCACGATTGACAAACAGCTGTCCAATGAATGGAATGACCACTTCGATACCCTTCATGAAAAGTATTCCTCAGTTTTCGATCCTACCATTGGTCGCTACAATGACACCTTCGGTAAAGTGAGAGCCAGAGTTAACATCGGTCCAGTATCACCACCGAATCGGAAACTTCGTGTACCGTCGTACTCACCTGAAAACAAACAACTTCTTCAATCAAAGTTTGACGAATTAGAACAGCAAGGAGTCTTCGTTCGCCCTGAAGATGTTGATGTTGCTGTTGAACATGTTAGTCCCTCATTTCTGGTTAAAAAGCCCAGTGGCGGCTATCGTTTAGTAACCGCATTTACCACTATAGGAGAGTACAGTAAAACTTTACCAACTATCATGCCAACTGTTGATGAAACTTTACGAACGATATCTACATGGAATTACATTATTGCCACTGATCTCCGTGATGCGTTCTACCAAATCCCTCTTGAAAAGGGATCCATGAAATGGTGTGCCACACCTACACCTTTCAAAGGCTTACGTATTTACGCTGTATCCGCCCAGGGAATGCCAGGATCTTCTGAAACTCTCGAAGAAACAATGTGTGCTGTTCTTGGTCCCCTTATACAAGAAGGATGCGTGACAAAGATAGCAGATGATTTGTATGTTGGGGGTAAAGATATTCCAACTTTATTTTCCAACTGGTCCAAAACCCTTGAAAGGATTCGCTCAAGTAACTTGACCCTCAAAGCAAACAAAACCGTTGTCGCCCCAACACGTTTACAGATTCTTGGTTGGGACTGGCACAATGGGACAATTTCTGCTTCTCAACATAAAATCACACCGTTAGCATCCTGTGATCCACCTAAAACTGTAACTGCGCTCCGCTCATTCATTGGCTCCTACAAAGTCTTCAATCGTGTCATCAGAGGCTGTTCTCGTTATTTAGAAGACCTTGAAAATGCCATCGCTGGCAAGGCAAAAACTGATGCCATATTGTGGACTGACAATCTTCTTCTGTCGTTCAAGACGCTCCAAGAAACCTTATTATCAGCAGAACACATTACCCTTCCTCGACCATCGGACCAATTAATCCTCGTTCATGATGGATCCAAGGTTGGTGTCGGCTCCGTACTTTACCTAATGAGAGACAACAATATCAAATTGGGTGGATTTTTCAGTGCTAAACTGAAAGGCCACCAGTCATCATGGTGCCCCTGCGAAATTGAGGCACTATTGCTTCATCCGTCAAACATTTTGGACCATTTATTAGACAATCTCCGCATACATCCCAGATTTTGACTGATAACAGACCATGTGTACAAGCCTGGTCCAAGATGATCCGTGGTGAATTTTCAGCTAGCGCACGTGTAGCTACCTTTATGTCTGTACTCTCTGATTACAAAGTAGATGTACAACATATAAAAGGATCCGACAATCTTCCTAGTGACTTCCAATCGCGTAACCCACCCGAATGTCATTCACCATCCTGTCAAATTTGCAAGTTTGTTGCTGAATGCTGTGACATTTCAGTAAGAACTGTGTCTGCTGAGCAAATTTTATCCGGTACCCATGCTATGCCATTCTTTAACCGTCCTGCCATCAAGCAACTTCAAACGGACTGTCCAGACCTCCGCCGCGTCCATGCCCACCTTTCACAAGGTACCAGACCAACGTCAAAGAAGAAGAAGCAGACCGCAGTCAAACGTTATTTGCATAAAGCAACTATCAGTCGTGATGGGTTGCTTGTTGTTCGACATGCTGAACCTTTCCAACCAGAAAAGGAATTGCTTATTATTCCCGCACATGTTCTTTCAGGTATTATCACAGCCATCCACCTACGTCTGAACCATCCGACCAACCACCAATTGAAACGTATCTTCCACCGTTTCTTCTTCGCCTTGAATGCTGATGATGTAATCTCTCACGTTTCAAACACATGTACGGAATGTCGAGCTCTACAATCAGTTCCGAAAGAGCTTCACCAACAATCGTCATCGCAACTACCTGCTACCCCTGGCACCGACTTCGCTGCTGATGTCGTCCGTCGAGCCAAACAGATTATCTTTGTCCTACGCGATACCCTTTCGTCCTACACCATAGCCACCTTATACACAGTGGCGGCCTGGCAGGGGGTGCAGGGTGTGCAGTGCACCACCCAGAAAGACCTGAGAGGGGCGCCAAAAAAGCTTTTCAAGGGGGCGCCAAAATTTGTTTTGATGTTTGGTTGGGCGATTATGCGCCCTTTGACACGTTTTTAGCGCCTTCTATAAGTGCAATGTAAATTTTTTTTCGCCTGCGGCGCTTCGTTTTATTTTACGATTTTTTTCAAAACTACTATCAACATTGAATTGCGAAAAGTCTAAGCAAGAGAAGTGTTGTGTATCCACCAGGGGTTAAAAAGGATGCTCACCCCCAAAATGAGAGATTGATCGAAACTGCTCGCTGTGGTTTTTGTGGTCCAATGCAGACTAACTGTAACTTTCTCCTTTTTAGAATATCTTTTAAGCTGTTTGACCTTTCTTACACCAAATTTTTACCTGCGGCGCCAGAATTACAAAGAACCCTTATTCCTGCCAACTTTCGAATTTTTGGGGCCTCTTTCAGCCATCGATCTTTAATGGAGAGTAAAGTAAGACCAGGAAATAACAAGGAAATAGATATCAAGTTATCATTACCACCACCTTCGTATAAATAAAAGTTTGTTAGCTCAGATATTCCGGGCGTTACTTTCAACCAGTCACTGCTCTTACAGTTTAATATTTTCACTTAATGCTGGAGGGCGCAAATAAGGAAATACCAGGGGCGCCAATTTTATAGTTTGCACCACCAAGAAAATTAAGCCAGACCGCTACTGCTTATACACAGACGAAAACCAAGACACCATGCTTGAAGCTTTGATTACATCAGTGTCACTTCTGCGTCCAACACCTCAAACAGCCGCTATTGTCCGAGTCGACAATGCACCTGGACTTTACGCCCTTCGTGATAATCTTGTCCTTCAACAACATCAAATAACCCTTGACTACGGAAGAGTTAAGAATCCAAACAAGAACCCAGTTGCAGAAAAAGCCATCAACGAGCTCCACAAAGAAATTGTTCGCCAAATGCCTGACGGTGGACCAATGTCGTCCATTTCACTAGCCAATGTTGTTTATCAGCTTAATTCCAGATTACGCATGCCTGGTTTGTCGGCTTGGGAAATCTTTCACCAACGAGATCAGTTCTCCGGCAAAGCCATCTACACACCAGACGAAGTTATTTGTGAGACGAAAACTAACTCACGAAAAGCCAATCATGCGTCAAGTGCTAAACACAAAGCACGTGGCGGACACTTAGCATCCATCGCTGATGTCAAAGTTGGCTCCCTTGTTTATATCAAATCGGAACGAGACAAAACCAAACCACGTGATCGATATATCATCGTTTCCATCGAGGGCGATTCTTGCTTGCTACAAAAACTCGTAAAATCACAACTTCGTTCCAAACGATACCTCCTTAAACTCACCGAGATCATCCCAGTTGTTATCTGACGGTTCGCAAAGCTACCGGTTACCATCTATGGAGGACAGTGACTCAGATACTGAAACTATTCATGAGTCTGAATTGTCTACTCAACAACCTGAAGAAGTGACCACGCCAGTTGTTGTTTATTTTATTTGTTGTTTTGGTGCTTTCGCGCCCCATTCGTAAACTCCTTCGTGGATTACCTTTTGTTAACATTTATTCGTGCGCTTTACGCGCCCCATTATGAACTCCTCCTGCGAGATGAGTCTCGCTTATTTTATTGTTTATAGTGTTGAGTATATATTTTATGTTAGGTTTATCGAGACATGTTTTTATCACTTTCGTTTTGTCGTAGCCTCGTGTTTCATATGCTATTAGGTTCTTATCGAGTTAAGACTTCCATTATCTCTTATAAGCTGTCTTACTTTAATTACGCTACGGAATTCTAGCTCTATAGCATTGCCCTATGACACGCTAAAAATTGAATAAGAGAGCGGGAAACCATCAAGGGACCTCAAACTTTCTTCGAAAATGGGAGCTTATCGAGTGATAGAATGTCGAATAGTAGAGGGGCCAAAGTCAAAATTTCTAAAATGGCACTCCTAACTTTTCAAATCGGTGCCCCATTCCCCGGACAGTTGCTTAGATTAAATATGATATTACTAGGAAAGACTTATTTATTGGACATTTTTGAATATATCGTCGATGCATGAAAAGGAGGCCCAACCCTGGTTGGGGCCGAGCAGAAAGGTTTTGTAAATTGACCGCCATGATGGCCCAAATCTCGAAAGAAAAAGAGATAAAGTTAATACTATCAAAAAATTTGAAAGAAGCTATAGCACTTTTTAATGTTTTTAAACTATAGTCATTTAAAAGCAATTGAATTTTGTTGTTGGCCTTTTTATATAATTTTTTATCAAAATTTTACCCCCGGTAATTGGCCCCGCTTACTCTAGTCGTTTATCGACGTCTACGGACGAAAATAGACGCCAGTCTACAATTTTTTGGCGCTTTCCGCGTTTTGAAACTGGGGACGAGAATAAGAAACCGGGGGTTGCAAGAATGTGAGAATGTGATGTGAAGGAAAGCTGTTCAAGCTTTTATTGACCTTTGGAGTATTTTAAACTTTTTTCATAATTTCATAAAATGTTTTTAATTTTCATGAAATGCTGAAATCTCCTCTTTTACTTTTTTTCACAATTTCCATGCGATTTAGCGATATACTTAACCCCCGGCTATGATTTCGTTATCATCATTTTTGGCGGTTTTTTGAACAAGAAACTCAGACACAGAAAGTCGACGGATTTTAAAGACAGACAAAGTCGTCAAAGAAAACAAGGTAAGAACACTTTCACTTTATGCACTTTTATTATACGTTCTATATGAGCAGCAGTCTGGCAGTCTGAGCAGTTTGTCCATTAAAGTTTTGATATAAAAGAGGATTTTTATGGATGGTATTGTATGGCTCAGTGCATTGGATAGTAAACAATGATGACTATTGAATGATGTTTCAAGAATAAAGCTAAATACTTTTTTGTTTTGATTCCTCTGATTGCTTGCAGTGAAATTTTAGTAATATGTGTTTTTGTTAGCACCCATAGAAACATTTGACTGCTTTGTGGGCTAAGTGCTATGTGCTATGTCTCATTTAAATCTCAAAGTTAAGGTAAAGTATAGTAGTTTAAGTGAACATGACGTTCCTTTGAATAATTGATTAATCTACAGCAGTTTTACCTAGATACGACAACAAGATGATTTTATCTAATCACGTTTTTACTGGCTCTGGCTGACCTGAGGGCTGATAATTTATGTGGAGGAATTTGTTATTCAATCGAGTGTCACATTCATAAACAACTATTAAACCAGACGATCTCAATCGAACGGAATTAACGATCGAACCAGTCGAACCAAATCGAATGCAACCGACCGATTGAAATTCGATTGTCGAACGCAATCGAATCTCAATCGAACGTCAAAATTCTGGGTAATACATTCGATTGGTTTGATTGCTGTTCAACTGGTTCGATCATCGATTCCGTTCGATTGAGATCGTCTGGCTTTATTCTTGCAGCTTCCCAACATCCAAGCTTTCAAACATCACAAGCTTGCTGAATGAAATTACTTTCGGTTTCCCGTAGAAATTATGCGATGAACAATCCGGGGTCAATCAATCAATCGACGATGATCGAACGCAATCGAACATGAATGGAACGCAATCGAATATCAATCGAATCTGAAAATTGCGGTAATATTCAATGCGTTTGACAATCGAATTTCAATCGGTCGATTGCGTTCGATTTGGTTCGACTGGTTCGATCGTCAATTCCGTTCGATTGAGATCGTCTGGATTAAAGCATATGAAACCTTTGAATGTAATGTCAACCAGTAATAGTCATTTTTGTAGAACACGACGTTCTTTTGAATAAACTAAAATTACTCCCAGACAGTGTCAGTGTAGACCTAAAGCTCTAAACCAGCATCTAATATCATGAAAACCAGAATATGATTCTTCAATGATGGGAATCAAAAATATAAAGTGCACTTACAAACAACAATTTGTTAGATCTAACAAAATTAATAACCGCACTGTCATCATTGACAATGGACAATAAAACAAACGATTTTCTGTCAAGAGCCTTGTAAACATTCCAACAACTTCCATCGAAATGATCTACCACAGCTCAGTCTACCATTTTTAGCGCGGTCCGAGGATTGAGCCGAGAACGCACCGCAACTCCTGCGCGGGTGAGAACTTCAATAGACCTTTTTTCAAAGAGGACGTCCTGTTGAATAGTTATGTAGTCCAGCCACAAAAGCAATGATAGAGCCATGCATAATTACTGTATCATGCATATTGTAATAATTATGCATGGTTGTATCATTGTTTTTCTGCTGGACTACATAATTATTCAACAGGTGACCTCTTTGAAAAAAGGTCTATACCAGACCTGATCAATCGAATGTGTCGAACCAATCGAACAATCAAACTAATCGAACTCAAACGAACGATTAAAGTTTGAGTAAAAATATCAATCGAAATCTAACATTTTTTCAAAAATTGTGAGTGTTCGATCAAGTTCGATCAATGAATGGTATACGGTTCTATTTGATCAGTTTGATAACCCAAATTGTTTCAACAAGTTTGTATCGTACCGCTGAAAATCAGGAAATTATTTCCAAATTCAGTGTTCTATTTGTTCGATTTGACACTTTGACACTCAGTGTAGACCTAACTCTTCACACAAAAATTACGGGAAACGCATGTTTGGACTTTGTACCCTATGCTGCACTCAAGCACATAAGCCAAAGTCCCGCAAAGGCGGGACAAAAATCAGTTTTTTGAAGTTTGCAAAAAAACGCCACATAGAAGATCTTTCAAATTCAGTATGTGAATAGAGCAGTAAAAAATACAACTTTTCTATTTTTCCTTTTTTTTGCAAAAGTTCTAGGAATGAAAATAAAGGGATAATGATGATTGAATACTATCCATTGACGACCCTGGGCACTATCGTGAAGCTAGAATCGCTTTGCGTACTCTTCGCTTGAAAAAATGATTGACAGATAGACCTTTTTTCAAAGAGGCCACCCTGTTGAATAATTATGTAGTTCAGCAGAAAAACAATGATAAAACCATGCATAATTATTACAGTATGCATGATACAGTAATTATGCATGGCTCTATCATTGCTTTTATGGCTAGACTACATAATTATTCAACAGGACGTCCTCTTTGAAAAAAGGTCTATTGAAGTTCTCACCCACGCAGGAGTTGCGGTGCGTTCTCGGCTCAATCCTCGGACCGAAAATCCTTTTAGTACTCATGTATGTCTTACATTTTAGTACTGTTACTGACCCCCCCCTGATTGAATGAATGTCTAACGTATACAATGTATACGCTTTTTTCGTGCAATATTCAATATTTTATTGAATTTTATTAGATTTTACAGAATGATATTTTTCCTTGCTTAAAAGGCTTGGACAAATATTATGGAAAAACCTGAGAGCTCAAGTCTTTCTCGTATTTCACTCAAAGTCATGCAAAAAAAGTTAACTTTTAACAAAGTATTTTTACGGGTGTTATTTTATTTAATCCAATAATTTAAGTCAATAAATCACTTTGTTTCAATTTATTATTTAGGTTCATCTTGTTGTGATCAGTATCATTAATTACAGTTACATTCACTTGTTATTTTGGTGGTATATTTTCAAACACTTATTCTTCTAAAGGTATTTATATAACTTTTAAATATTTCATGCAAGAAAACTTTGGCAAATTTAATTTGCTCAGCTGAATTTTTGGGAAAACTCGGGAAATTCAGGAAGTTGATTAATTTCGTGAGCACTTATTTAAGAAAACATTTTTGCAAGATCCCATAATTAGCATATTGTTGAAAATTCTTTGAGTTTTTGTAAAATTGTATGACATGTTAGGTGTTTGACATTATTTATATTTTCATTTTTACATTTTTCGTTACATCCATGATACTACATATTAACAGGGTTGATATTGCATTGTCTTTCTGAGTTTTCCACTCTAAACAGATTTTTTTCCAGAGTGCAGCTTTGTATTTTACAGGTCTATCTATTTTCTCTTCAGATTTCATTATTGGTTACAATCTGGTCTAAACTGCTAATTAATTGACATCAATTAATCAACATCTATTGTCATCATCATTGTTCAGGTATTTTTATTAATTGTTCTCTTTGAGAGAGGAAATCGGTCTTACGAATAAAAGTAAAGTTTTTTCTATAATACTATTTAAGTATATTTATTTTGGCAGGCATTTAATTTGGCCGAATAGCAACTTTTGGTTGAATACCCGCCAAAATATTTTTAAATTGACCATTTGCCAACTTTAATTTAAAATATATCAACTAATTTTTCATTTGCAAGTCTAAAATTTTGAACTATTTGAAATTTTTAAAAAGAGTCATAAAGCTAGAAGAATTGAATTAATTAAAATGTAAAATCTTTCATGGCACATTTTTGATAAGTCTCTTGGGGATTAGAAAAAGTACTGGGATAAAATTTATTAAGGTGAAGGACTCCTGTGACACTCCTGTGAGTTGAAGGATTCTGGTAATAAAAGAGCATTAAAAAGTTGGTATTGTAGTAGACATCGTTTCAGAGTATTGTTGATATTGATTCAAGCACTTTGTAATTAACACGGCACAGTGTCACAGTAGTTAAATGTAATGTAAAAAGTACTGAAATTGTGTTCCTCTCTGTATCCCAATTGCCAAAGTTTTGCTATTTTGGCCCACTCTGTATTCGAGGTCAGGAATAAAGGAAGGAATTGAAATTCTTTTCGATAACTAATGTCAATGCTAGCTGGAATCAAAACCACCGAATAATAAAGGATGTGAATTGGTGTGTATGGTACACTTTTGATTGGTTTTCTGTTTTTTTTTAGTTTCCTTGTTTCCTTTGGTTTGTTCGCACTGAAATGATTTGAAATGAAGAGAAATGCTGTAAATAATGAAAGGTGATTTAATGATGTTGACGACTTTTCAAACCATTCTTTAGTTATGAAATTAGAAGCTTCCCATCTCATCCATTTACTTTGTGAATCGGTGTAAAAATTACCGTTAGACTACTATTTTTAGATGAAAATAAAAATATTTGTATTCCTGTAAAAAGAGTGGTCAGACACAGTATCTTTTTCAAAGTACAATGTTCTATCGACTCTCTCCCTCTGTATAATTTGGCAAGCTTATGTTTAGGAGCAAACCTTTTCCTCTAGGAGTTCACGCTCTTTAATTCGAGTTTAGGAGGAATAGAAAAAGCTTCAAAAACCTAATATCAAATGAAATTTCTAAACTAAAACAATACTCTCAGAAATAGGGCCTTACATTGTGAAATGAGGATGGACTTAGGCCCTAAATTGTAAAAAGATGATGGAATTAGACCTTTTTAAAATCAAACAATCAACAAAAAATCTCGATTGTCATAAAAATTGGGGGGAGACCTGGACTTAGGCGACTTTAAAAATAAGGTAGCGATTTTAGCCCTTTTTGCGGAAGGTTTTGCTCACGCAAAAAATCTAAAATAAAATTTAGTGAAACATTCCAATCTTAGCATTTCATCTTGGAGGTATACTTAGCATTATGCTTATTTTTTACCAAATTTGAGCCCTGATTTGCTTATAATTGTTATGCTTATAAAGAAAAGAGTAAAACCCTCTAAATAATAGATTACTGTTATACAATGGAGAACCTAAAAGGTGAAACTGAAAAAAATGTTTCAGAACTAGAGAAAAATAAGACTTCGTATGAAACAGGATAAGATACTAAAAATGATAAGTCATTTGCAATTCGACTGTTTGGAAATTAAAACCCCTCTTGAAAATCGAATTAGAGAGCGTCAACTGTAGTTACTTCAAATATAAATCATGAATTCAGAAAAAAGGAAAATGGACTTAAAATTTTAAACTTTAAGGTTGAAACGATGGAGAAACAGAAGGAAACAAGTAAATGCTGCTTCAAATCAGAACCATAGTTCAAGTGATGAGAATGAAAATGATACATTAGAGAGGCATGTTCCAAAGGCTGCTGAAAGAGAAATTCCATCAGACAATGACATGTACTCAGTTTCAGATGAGACTGGCTCAGTCGGGGCTGAAGGTAGAGATGAAATTGGTGTCGATATTGATATTGATAATAATGGTGGTGGTGCTGCTCCATTCATTCCTCCTGACCTCAACATCGTATCTAATTCTTCTACTTCCTCGTCTGAATTCGACAGTGATTGTCTAGATGAAGAAGGTGATCGTGTCTTATGCGAAAAGTTGAAAAATTGGGCGTTAAACAATAACTGCACTAGAGCTTGCGTGAACGAAATTTTGGGTATTGTTACAGAACTTGGTGGTAATGTACCTAAAGATAAGAGGACTTTGTTAAATACCCAGAGAGATGTGGACTTGAGACCTATGGGTGTAGGGCATTACATTTATATAGGTGTCGAAAACAGAATACGAAAGTTATTATCATATCAAGACCAGGTTCGACCTATCGTTTTATTAATCAATATCGACGGACTTCCGATTTACAAGTCCAGCTCTGTTAATCTTTGGCCCATTCTCATTCGTTTTCATCCCTTTAAGCCTATCGCAGTAGCATTTTATTGTGGAAAATCGAAGCCACCTTTAAACGAGTTTGTTCGTGATTTCGTTTTGGAAGTCAATCATTTGGTCGCAAACGGTTTTATTTTTAATAATGTTCATCGCTCTGTTTCGTTGTTTTGCTTCACTTGTGATGCCCCTGCGCGCTCTGGACTGAGAGGTACTATACAACACACTGGTTATTATGGCTGCGAAAGATGTACCATAAAGGGTGTAAGTGTTAAAAATAGGATCGTTTACGACCGCTGGAATCCTGATGATGATCCACCAATCGAGGCTCGCACGGATGAACTTTTCCGTCAAGATGGCTACAGCATTCCAGACTGTCGTATATTAAGTAATCTACGTGATAAAATGAGTCCATTCATTCGGATGGACGAAAAATTATATCATTAATCTTTATACTTTTATTTTGGATAAAATCCGTATGGTCATTAGTGTTATAGCTAAAATCCGTGATTATTATACCTTATTCATTAATATTACAGATTTAAGTAGCTTTATTTTATATCACGTAGCTAATTTGAGAAATAGTATAAATAGGAAAACATTTTAGAAAATAAAAAATATAACAGAAGAACATAACAGAAGAACATAACAGAAGAACATAACAGAGTAATATTTTGATGTAACTAAGTCACATTGAAATTAGAGTTACAATTATGTAAAACAATATATTCGGGGTCTCAGATATTTTATTCTGAGATCTTAACGTTTAACTACTTTTATATGGTATGCTTGTGTAATGGTTTATGGTAAAGTTATTTAGTTAATAGTATTCTTTTATTGTACTGGATCGGTGTTCCATTTTCTGTTTCTCATCCCGTTTGGTAAGTTTTCATTATGTGCTAGCCTTACCTCCATAGTGCCTCTCAGGATTGAATGACCTCGGTCCCAAAATCCTCGACATGGAGGTTCTACCGAGATCCTCGCTCGGTAGCCCGTCTCTTTGTTTTTTTTTTTCAAAGTTGTAAATTTTTCTGACTCTTTATTTTATTCTTTTATATTTGAAAGAGCCTTTGTATTTCCTCTTTTGAGTTTTTGGTTTTTATTTTTCTAGATTTTACTCTCGAATGTTGGATCGTTTTGAGGTTCTTTTACGTAGTCTTTTCTGATCCAACACTGTTTTTCAGAATTCATCCTTTATTATTATTAAGTTTACTTCTACAAAGTGGGGAGTGGAGATGTGTGTCGCTTATTTTATTTATTTAAGTTGCGAGCTATTGTAATTGCTTAAATCTTTATGGAGTTTCCTCATTTTTAACACATCTTCAGACATACATGCACTGTCTGACGATCAAGATATCCGCAATTACAAAAGTTTCTCCTCGCCTCTGTCTCTTTATGATTTTTATTCTAAGTACGCGTGAGAGAGAGAGAATAGTGTGATATAAGTAAATTTTTAAAGAGATTAAGTTTCTTGAACACCGATAAGGAGCCATAAATACATTCCTCTGTGACGAATGTGTGATAGCTGTTTCAACTTTGTATGACGTTTCAGAATTCCTCTTGTCAGAACAGAGTTGATAGCTTATGACGTGTTTGTCACTTTCACGTGACGTAGGAATGTTTTTTGTTTTGATTAGTGAGAGTGAGAGACTGAATGTCAGGATATAGACGTATAGGATACAATATGTGGAATTTGTTCCTCCACTGTATTAGAGGCTTTTTAGCCCAAGGCTGTGTGTCATATACGTCTTGAGGAATAAAATCTTACGCGTGGCTGGATGATGTGAAAATGTTTTTTGAGTATTAATGATGGTTTTCATGGTTTAATGGAGAGAGTTATTTTTATTGAGAATTTTTGTTCGATTATTACCGCACTGTGTTGAGATTTATTTTAACGAATTACCGATTACCGTACCGTACCGATCAACCAACAGACCGTTAATCGTTTACCCATATTGAACAACGACGACCGACGAATCGAACAACCATTGGATCATATATTTGCTGTAAAGAAGTCATGGGACGACTCTAAAACACCCTCGGGCTCCCTTGAGCAAGGATTAGTACCCGAAAGCTTCCCAGGTCAGGGTTACGACTGAAGAAAATGAGCGACCTTTAAAATGCTCGAAATCGAAGAAGAAAACAAACAACAACAAGACGACGAAGATCACTACGATAGACGAAACGAAGTTACATAAACGACAAAAAAAAAAAAAAAAGACAATCGAAACGTAATGTGATAGAAACTGTAATATGACACTTTTGAGAGAAAAGGATTAAGCGTATGTTAAATGACGGAATGAAAAAGTTCCAAATGAGATGAAAAAGGTTCTCATTACCACGTGGTTGCATGAATAAGCCCTAGGAAGACGATTGCAGTCGAAATATCTGCGCAGGTCTGCATCGTACATGTCCCGTATTATTATCATGAATTGATGATGAGAGAAATGAATTCCCTAGGCAATGTCGTAAGACCTGTGTGGTGCCAGGCAGATGGTTGTGTAAGACCTGTTCCAAGAAGCAGGCATCGTAAATTTGATGATGATAAATGATATATTGATAAGGAGATTCGTAGAGAGAGACGACTCCGGGTGGTGAATGATCGTTACGCATTCACCACTTTATGCACTTCAGAGCTGGCAGTAAAACGCAGACGAGAATACCAGAAGAGACGAAGAATACGGGACACGCGTACATACGCACGCACAAGAGATAATTGGCATCAAGAGGATGATGTTAATTGATAGAAACGTAACGAATGCAACCCAACACTCTAGAGAAGTGGAAGATATTACAGAATAAACACTGACAATCGTAAATGAAATAAATGATTATCTGACGCAGACGGATTAACAATATTATATTTGAATGAGAACTTTTACACAAAAATTGTTGTTAAGTAATCTACGTGATAAAATGAGTCCATTCATTCGGATGGACGAAAAATTATATCATTAATCTTTATACTTTTATTTTGGATAAAATCCGTATGGTCATTAGTGTTATAGCTAAAATCCGTGATTATTATACCTTATTCATTAATATTACAGATTTAAGTAGCTTTATTTTATATCACGTAGCTAATTTGAGAAATAGTATAAATAGGAAAACATTTTAGAAAATAAAAAATATAACAGAAGAACATAACAGAAGAACATAACAGAAGAACATAACAGAGTAATATTTTGATGTAACTAAGTCACATTGAAATTAGAGTTACAATTATGTAAAACAATATATTCGGGGTCTCAGATATTTTATTCTGAGATCTCAACGTTTAACTACTTTTATATGGTATGCTTGTGTAATGGTTTATGGTAAAGTTATTTAGTTAATAGTATTCTTTTATTGTACTGGATCGGTGTTCCATTTTCTGTTTCTCATCCCGTTTGGTAAGTTTTCATTATGTTTCGATCAGGTTGTAGAAGTTCGCCTTTAAAGAACTCATAAAAATTTACAACACCAGAGTGCTAGCCTTACCTCCATAGTGCCTCTCAGGATTGAATGACCTCGGTCCCAAAATCCTCGACAAGACGAAGGTGAAAAGCGCCACCAATTAGCTGTATCCGGACTTGTAGACCTACCGATTGACATGATTAAAGATTTCCCCCTTGACCCTATGTATCTGGTTTATCTTGGAGTCACTCGACGTCTTTTGTATTATCTAAAGGGTTCTTTTCGAAAAATCAAGGCTGGTAAATTATCTTCTGCGTTTTTAAAAGCCATTTCGAACACTTTGGATGATCTGAAGCTACCATCTGAGTTCGCAAGGCAGCCACGAAGCATCTCGGATCTTGATAGGTGGAAGGCTACCGAATTTAAATCGCTACTGCTTTACACGGGCTTAGTTGTATTTCGTCCCTATTTTTCAGCCGACGCATGGAAACATTTTTTAAGTTTTTCTGTTGCAATCCGCTTGCTAAGTGAAGAAACTGACGAGATTCGGAACGCAAATTATATCGCGGCTGAAGAAGGTTTATTGAAATATTTCGTCCAGAATTCACACTCCTATTATGGCGAAACATTCTGTGTTTTCAATGTTCACAATTTAATTCACCTTTCCAATGATGTAGCATATTTCCAGCTGCCATTGCTAGCTTTCTCTTGTTTTCCGTTTGAGAATCATTTGCAAAAACTTAAACGTCTCGTTAGAGGTAAATCAAATCCACTTGCTCAAATTGTAAAACGCTCGGGAGAATTAGATGCCAGCTCCTACCTTGAGAAACCATTGGAAATTACGATAAAATCCGATGGACGAAATTCTTGCTTCCTCACCGCTAATCATTTACTTTTCGTTGAAAAAATTGAGGTGGATGGAACAATGTTATGTAATACCTACAACATTTCCAGCCTGTCCTCGTACTTTGATATCTTTGGTATTGATTCTCGAGCTGTTGGGATATTTCTTTTAAAAGGGACATTGAAGTCTACATCAAATTATTATAAGAAAAATAGTTTCTTGAAAAAATGTGTATGTCTACCCTACCGTAATGATTTCGTAATAATCTCGTTGCTTTCGAATAATGGAATCTAAAAAAAAACATTTTCTTAGCTGACAGATTTTTTATTTTTATGAAATGTTCAATAACTATTTGTGATAATTTAAAGTAAATTTTAAATTCCTTTAATTCATACCTCTGTGTTCCTCGTCAAGGTTATTGTTCTTACATAGCAGCAAATGACTCTCTCCTGAAATCTATTTATCAAACATAATAATGCAGAGGGGCCCAACCCCCAGAATTTTTGTTTGGTTGGGTGGGGGACTCTAATAGCCCCCAGTAAACTGAAAGTCAAAGAAATATTTAACTGTTCTTGCACAAAACTATCAACAAAGTTATCTATATAAAATAAAGTTTTTCCTGTTGACAAAATATCAACACTATCTACTTATCTATCTATCTTAAAGTATGGCTTATGCATTGGTAAAATGTTTTGAGAAAAACAAAATTGTTGAAGCAATTGTGCCAAAGCACTGTATTTTGGATAAAACATTGTGGTGGCCAAAGTACAATGCCAGGCATTTGGCTATTCATCTCGCTCCATTGGACAAAACATGGAATTCGTATGCTGTTTTGGAAGTAAAGAGGTACAGTGGTTAGTAGGATTCTCTCAAATTTACAACAAGCAAAACAAAATTTACTTTTCCTCGTCTGAACCTCATAAATTAATCGGACTAACTATTAATGTCAAACATGCTCTGGGCTAAAGATGACAGACACGGATTCTACACCCTTGTGCCACAGACGGGTATTACTTAGGTAGGGGTACTCATTGGGGTACCCTTTTCTGCCTTAAACTTTACAAACCGATGCTTCATTTCATGATAAAATCTTCGCTTGATCATTTTTAACCAAATCAGATTTAAGATTTCTATAAAACTTAAGTCGCAATAGTCATTTTCCTCTAAGGTACTTATATTTTTTCGATCGAGACGGTAAGAATTTTTATTCCCACTAAGGAAAAATTTTCACCGGGGCTGTGAGACAGGGGTGTGCTTCTGGAGAATTTTTATATACTATATTAATTGCTCTTAAATTTTCAGACAATTTTGAAGATCTGGAGAACGGTTCTTACACAACCACTGAGTGTGAAGCAAGCCCTGTAAAGAAGAAACCTACTGGTAAGTTACATTATTCCAAACTTTTGCAACTAAAAGCTTTTTCATGCATTAACAAAGCTTTTCATAGGGTATTTTTAAGAAGGGAATATTTTTTGATATCAAAACATCCTGCCTATCCAAGTGGGAATGGTAAATCCCAAATGTATATTTAAGTTAACTACGTTGATAACAATTGTTAACATTCTAATAATCATAGCCCCTGAAAGAGCGAGAAGTCCACAATTCGACATCGAGAGCTCGTTACCAACACTTCCAGGTGCATCATCATCTCCCTTTTCCCACCAAGGTAACTATTTAAAAACAATTTTCGTATAGTGGGTCTATATGTCATACCAGTCATAAAACATTTAGTCCAACTGAAATTCTGCATATCAGTACCCCTAAATCATAACTCCTGAAGCGACCACATTTCTTGAATATTTTTCTAAATCTACTATCTTCAACTTTCTTTCAGCAACATCCAAAGGAAGCTCTTTTTCAACCAACGTCTCTCCTCATCGTAACCAACGTAAGACTTTAATATTTTTTGAATTTTTGAATAATCTCTTTTCTACTGCCTGCAGTATCAAATCAGAGAGGGTAACTTTTTTGTGGCACACCCGGTATTATAAATCTTATTAGAGGTTTTGTTTATAAATAAGAAAGAACTCGTATGCTTATTTATCGATTTTAATTTACAAAATTTTTTCAATTGGATTGACACGAATGTGGAGCAAGATTGGTCAGGAAGATGAAAAGAAAAACATATTTGCTTATAATTAACATAATAAACAATAGGGAGATACTGTCCTGATATGAAACAGAAACCCTTATGTAAAAACAAAACCTTCAATTTTTTTATTAAGATCAAAGATCTGACCTCAAGGAAAGAAAATTTTGAAAGTACTTAACGAAATTCTAAAAATGAAACTTAAATCAAGAACAATTTTCAAACTTTATACAGTATTATAGACGCAAGTTGGTCATCTACTAAGTACCTGGAGCAAAGAGATGAATCTAATTAGCGACATGTGTTTGGTGTAATTTGGCTGCTTTAAAAATTCTTTTGATTGTCCAAAATTGATTAAAGGCTCTTTATTTTACAGCTAAAACACCTTCACATATTGGAGTCGTGAGGTCTAGTTTATCACCGTCCAATTGATTTGTTCCACTGTCTTCTTTATCGCAAGGTACATTTTATTTTATTTTCTTGAGACAACGCTAAAAAGTAATCGTAGTATTGCGTTTACCAAGAAAATCAGCTCATTTTTCTTTGAAATTTTCTACGATTTTGGAATTTTCCAATCTTTCAAATTTATATTTCACTTTTCCATTTTTTTTCTCCCAATTGAATAGTTAAAAGCTCTTTTTTCCTTATTCAGAGACTCAATCTGGTCAATCCGAAAATATTACCCATCAAGAAAGTAAGTTTATTTCTACATCGAATTTTTACTGTATAAGTTTCTGCTCTAGTTTGCTTTTGTAATGAGACTATCTTGGCTACAAATTAATTTCGGATGCATAATCAAATAGGACCTGATACGCTCAATCTACTTGTTTCCTAAAATGTGCAATTACCAATACTTATTTTGTGATTTATTGACCTTGAACCATTACTTGTTACGAGTCGATGTTACATTCATTTGTAGGCTCTCACACACCAATGCGGATAAGAAAGATGCCGTCCTATCCTAGTTCCGGTGGTGATAATTTTAAGGAGATGCCCAATAAACGTACGTTTTCAACCTTTTTGTTTTTGATATGTTGTTTTTTAACTTATGCATAACCATAAATTGGAAATTAATAGCACATAATTGTCTTTTTTATGGTATTTCCAAATTGATTTTAGTATAATAGAAAAGAATAAATAAGATTGACTGATTGACATTTCTACTTGACATACAAAATAACTTCTTGATGCGTTACTTTTCAATTCCCCTGCTCGTGATCGATATTTAGTGTCTAAGTTGAAAGGATTCTTTTATACATCCCTGTTTCACTGACTCGGTGGGAACGCCCCACCATTGGAAAATTTGCTGAGTTGAAAACAATATAAATCACATTCCTACTCAGAACATTGTTGAGCAGCTTTTCGTTTAAATTTATTTAGATTCTTTCATCCCCACTGGCTGAAAAATTTTCACCGGGGCTGTGAAACAGGGGTGTCTTTATATACGTGAATTTTGACTTTTTTTGTGCGACATACATACATTTTATGGCTTGCATTTCATTTAAATTGTTCGCACTCGTCCAATATTTTTTTTGTAGAATTTCAGTACACGATGTTCATGGAAATCAGGAAGATCCATGAAAACCAAGAAAAGATATTGGCAGCCTTACGACATCAACGATCATTGCCTGCTGAAGAAAAGGACGATTTGGATGACGCTGTGCTCGTACCAAGTACAACTTTGGACGAATTTGATAAAGAGGAAGATGAATTCAAAAATAGTGCTAAGAAACGAAGAATGACAGTAAGAATTATGTTTCTTTTTTAATTTTTTAAGTCTTTTCATTTTATAGCATAAAAACAAACCAAACCATCCCAAAAATGACAAGAGAACAAAAAGTGCTAGTTCAAATTTTTTTTTGGCTTAATGGGGGTACCTAACTCAAAGCAATTTCTCAAGGGGACCTAAATTGCTGGGGGCACCTGAAAAGTGGGCTGAGACCATGAAAACAATTGAAACAATCCAAATCACCTATATATTTTTTTTTACGAAGTCCGTCAGTACTTTTATGTCTCTTTAAAATATGTCATCAATGTTATTTAAAGCGCAAACTCGTGAGACAACTGGCAGCCGGAAAACAGCCAAGAAAAGCAGTAACATTGGCTTTGGACGGTTTGTTAACGAGGAAAGTCCAAAGCAATTTTTCGAAAGAGGGAAGATTGGGGAAGAGGAAATTTGCCGACAGTCAGCATTATCGGTGCATCATTAGTAAGTTTGGATGATTACAGAATATTCAACCTATTAACTAATCTTTATCACATTAGCCCTCAATAGATGGTTTTTAAGGAGTGGTTGGTGGAGTTACTCGAACCTGTCAATGAATTGATCATATTTAACTTGACTGATTTTAATAATCAATCCTTTCTTATTCAAACCTCGAAACAGTTGAATATAGTTTCGTTATGTATAGTGCGATATCAAGATTAATTTATGGTTCCTTTTTTTCAGGCGCATTTAAAGGTCTTCACGAAAATAGTGATTTGGACATGCTCATAGGTGAAGTGATGAAGCATGCGCCAGCTGCATCACCCTCAAAGAAGAAGAAAAAGAAGAAGAAGAACAACAACAACAACAACCAAACCCCGACAGAGGATGCAAATACTAACACAAGTCAAAATACAAAGTCAAGTGGAAATACAAACGCCGCTAAACCACAGTCAAGTGGGGCATGTGGCACGATTGAAGACATTTTCGGAAATGATGGAAGCGAATCTGATTAATCAATTTTTTAACTGCACATCTTAAGTATATCATTGAACTCTGTAAATCTAATAAACGATGTAAGATCTGCAGTTAAATCAGTTAATCAAATTCACTTCATATTCTCTGAAACTTTTGGATAATATTACAATAGGGCGAAATGTGTTGATTATGAGTACATTAAAGGAAGAAATTTTGGCGGGAAGAAAATTTGGCGGATAGGCCTAATCCGCCAAATTAAGTTCCCGACAAAATTTATTATTTCCGCTATCCGCCAAATGAAATTCCCGTCAAATTTAATTTTTTAATTGTGTGTCCGATTTTTCACAAAATTTATCCTCTAAAAGAATGCGATATCAATGTTTTCACCCGGATTTCGGATTCAAAAGTCTCATCCGCCAAATTAAATTCGCGCTAAATTTAAGTTTCTAGGCAATCCCGCAAATTAAATTCCGTATGAGAAAACTTTTTCGGTCATCCATCTAGTTAAATTCCTGGCAGAATCTTTCCCTATTAATGTACTTCCAGATCATAAAATGAACTTACATCGGGGGGTTCATAAAACTTTTCAAGGAGGTAATAAGGAGAACAACTTCCGTATGTGTTAACGAAAATCTTACGACCCTTTAAAATGTTTTGAAAAAACTACGTTTATGCGAGTGGCTAGGGCCCCAAACATCATTAATTCTCATTTTCCAGGGGATTCATAAAAGATCTGTCGCTTTTTCGAGGGAATTTGGAAAAATATTCTCATAATATTTTTATTTAAGAGAATTCGCCATGTATAGTTATTAAACGGAATAACCCACTTCATACTGGACAAACATTAATCACATTTGTAAACCTATCAAGTAATATTTTACCGAAGTTGTTAAGTGCTTTTAAAAGATAAATTATTAGAAAACAGATTCAATATTTATTCAAATTTTTCCTTGTATATAATATTTTGTAAATTATATATATTTTTGAATTTCATACTTCATTGTTCATTTGCCGAAATATATTTTTGTAAAGTTTCAATAACTATCGTCTTTTCCTGGTTTAAATGAGCTAGTGAATAAACGTCGAGATTACGTCGGACAGACGTCCATCGGCGGTCAATCTCAAAATGTTTCGTCAAAGTAAAGTCCAAAGAAAGTCTAAATTAGACATCCAAAGTCGTTGTAAAATTAGATATAAATTAATATATTTTTGTAAAATTTCAAAGGAATATCGTCTTTTCTGGTCTAAAATGAGCTCGTGAATAAACGTCGAGACTACGTCGAACAGACGTCCATCGACGGTCAATCTCAAAATGTTTCGTCCAAATAAAGTCTAAAGAAAGTCTAAATTAGACGTCCAAAGTCGTCGTAAATCAACCGACGAAAAGCGTTTCATTTTGACGTCGCTTCAACGTCTAAATTACGTCCAGAATAGACGGCATCTCGTCAACTTTCGACCATAGTTCGACGTCAAATGGACGTCCGGTGCCCACTGGGTCAGAACATATCGTTCATTCGAAAAGAAAAGGAGGCTCAAACTTGGGGCCAAATAGAAAATTCTTAAAAGTCAACCGCATAAATAGCATAAGCCCTAAAAAAGCGATGAATTTGAAACTTTCTAGATAAAAAAATTGAGAATTTTTGTTTCAAATATTGTGTTCAGCAAATTGGTAGATTGTCAAACATTATTGCAAGCGAACCGAAAAATTACTAGATTTTTAGATTTATTTCACTAAAATTAGTCTTAGGGAGCAATGGCTCATGATCTTTATACCATTAGTTGACCGAAAATACCGAAATACCGACACCAAAAAGGGTATTGTACCGATACCGAGATTACCGATCAATTTTTTCCTCTAATACCGATTTACCGATGTACCGATATCCCGTACGCCCCCGATAGACAGATAAATCCTTGAAAAATAAGACAAAAAAAATCAAATCTGTATTTTCAATGAAATTATTCAATACGGGTCCAAGGACGGTTGTTTCTAAAATTCAATTTACATTCTAGATTTTATTCTTATTTTTGCATTTTAGCGGTGGAACTAACACTCAAAATGTAAATATGTAAGGCATGAAACTTTTTGTAATTTTTGTGTATTTTACAGACCGGCCCAAGAAATATAGGATAGGAGCTTCGAGTCAGAAGCTTCACTAGTTCCCGAGTTCCAGAGGGGGTTAACGTGCAAAACTTATGGCATTTTGGGACATGCAATAAGTTACATGAGTTGTTTTTTAGCACTATGACTTTTTAACCCGTTAATCTTTCTCTATTTAGTAATTTCAGTTCCCTGTTTCAACCCACCCTAAACTCGACAGAAAATGATGGTGAATCCATTAGTAAGTAATTCGTAACTGTCATTGTTTATTCAATGACACTGGGAACAATTAATTTCATAAGTCTAAGAAGTGATCATGGTTTATTTTTCATATTAATTCTTCATATTGAATATCTATTAAGTTTAGACTGTTTTTAAGACAGAAAGATCGACCATTATACCAATAAAAAACTTTGAGACAATTGAGATTTTGTCAAAAAAATAGAAACTGCAGAGCTCTTTTCAAACACAACAAAGAAGAATGAAGTGTCTTCAAAAAAAATAAAAAAAACAAAGGAAATTATGTCTAAAAAACTAAATTTTCACAAGGATTATATTTGGCGATTTCGCAAATCCAAAGGTTTTTTAAGATTTTCGCGAGGATTGATTTTCACGAATTTTTTGGAAAACTCGCGAAACCCGCGAAATATCTCCCAGTTTACTCCACTGAACTCGGCTTCATTAAAAATTATCAGAAAAGCAAAGATCAGCCAGGATAGACTATAGTCTAAAGTCACGTGTGCTTCTTTAAAGAAACTACTTTCATTTTTTCAGGAATTACTCAACGTTGTTTATTAGAGATTACATCAATACGAACACGGCTTTCAGGTACAGTGCTTTTCAATTTGTTTCCCTTTTTTTGTAAACTGAAAGAATTTTCCTTCTCATGAAATACCAACATTCATACCAACATCTTAATTTTTAAGCTTAAACAGAAAAGGTGTCTTCAAATGTAATATCAGAGTATTTTTTATAACTTATAAACTAGGTGATGTGCCTTCTCGATTTGTTACGGCATTTCTAGAAAACTTATCATGCCATGCCCAATTCCCACCGATAAATCACAATTCTGATTTGTCCCCTTCTTGTGTTGCATTATATTATACATAGCTACATAATATTGAATCTTGATGGGAATCTGGGTCTGGTAATGTTTGCGTTCTCAAACTACGACGAAGTCTTTCCAATGTCTTGTTAAATAATAGACCTTATTGGAGTTTTTGATTTTTTCTAAAAAAGCGATGTGTATTACAAAAGGATTCCTTGGAGGAACTCCTAAGAGATATTATTTGTAATACACTCGAAACAGTCCCACAATGCATCGCTTTTTTAGAAAATTCAAAAACTACGATAACGTCTACTAAAAAATAATGTGTCTGTTCTTCGCAGCATACCTCCTCAAGAAATGTTACTGACCACAATAACCATATTCGATGGCGTATGATCTTTTTCGTAAAAGTGTTTACTCAAATACGTTGAACTGTGAATTGACAACTTGACACAAATCATTGTTCGGCTGAATGTAAAGTTTAACCATGACATGATATTTCCAATAAAATTATAAAGTCTAAATGTTAAAATATTTCGAAATCCAAATGTTGTTTTAATTCTGACTTGACTGTTGCAGATATTTGGTTTGATCTCAAGCCATAAAAATAGTTTTCAATGAGAGAAATTGATGTAATAGGAATGGTTACTCCAATCAATTGTCACAAAAATGTGCCACGCAGTATGGATTCCACAAGGTAAACAACCATCTGTCAGACCATTTATCGAAAATTTCATACAAAAAACAGCCACACATTGTCACATTAGCAAGTGGATGGTAGGACAGCTCTCTTCTCCCAGAGGAAAAAAAATCTCAAGAATGATACTCAAGTAAAATTTCTAAGCAGCAACGTCATTTTACAAGCAAAGATGCCTTCCGGCCTAAAAAATCTGCAGGATCCTGCCTTGACAATAATCGCCATCTTTGTTTCGCAAGTGTGCAAAAGTGAAAGTAGCAGCAACGAAACAAAAACAAACATCTCGCACTTGATTGGATAGTCAAACTCGATATAATTTTAGAAGCACTTTTACTTTTTTTAAAAATATGTATATTTAACAAAAAAAAAACGACAAAACCAGAGCCAAAGTTTTACTAAAATTAATCTTCAATAAAATTTACAAGGCAAATGCTTCTTTTCGGTGGCTAAACAGGTGTTATTCTTCAATTCAGAGCAAAGTCGACTTTTCTTTATTTTCGTGAACCAAATTGGTAGCATTTCTCATAAATATACAAATTTACGTCCCGCACATGCGGATCTTGCCAAAGGATGCTACACTCCATATTTCATTTTTTCAGTGACCGATGCGGAGGTCAAAATAACAATCAATCACATGATCTTTGTTATGCTAAATCCAGCATTCTATGATCTTGGGTTGAGTCCGTTCGACTCACCTATCTTGTTTCTGGTCACTCTCAAAGCGAGAATGACACAGCCCACTCCGTAATTGAACGAATTTCAAGTACCAGAACCATTTATATACCATCAGAGTGGCATACACTTATCCAATGTGCGTTCATAAAGAATAAGTGCTCACTTGATGTTTTGGAGCACAAAGATATAATAAACTATAAAAATCCCACCGCATTCCCTGAATTTTCATCAGTTTACTCAGACAAAATAGTGGAGGAAATGTCAGATGCCCAGAAAAAAAAGCCCTCAATGTGAGCCTTGGATTGGAAAAAGGAAAGGTTACTAAGGTATTTTGGTCTGAGATTGTGGATTTGATGTGCGAAAATAAGGAGCCAGATGTTATGCTGTTCAAGTATAAGTATAAATAGAAATTTCGCAAGACTAAATTTTGTTCAAACCGACGACCACTCCGGGAAAAGGAGCAAGCTATTCGCAAATCTGAAATGAGAAGGTATTTGAACCCATGTGGTTAGTCCACAAAAAAGCTGACCTTTCGAAATTATGTTCGAAAAATCTAATCCCAAACAGATATCATCTATTTTACGAGAACTTTACAACAAGTTCTACTAAAAAAGACGATTAATCGACTATGTTTCAAAATTACATATTTAAAGTCATTTTTGAGCTTAGAAAGGTTTACGTTATATTTCAGTTCTGAAGCTGACAATGCCACTCTGAAGGCAGCTATTGCTAAAATCGAGAATAACAACAAAGTTCTCACTGATAGTCTTGATAAACTTTAAAACGACTTTAACACACTAATCCAACAGATCAACAACAATGCTGCTGAAAAAGAGAAATCTATGAATGAAAGACTCATTGAAATTGAACGTAAATTATACGCCCAGGAACAATACACCCGACGTGAGTGTTTGGAAATTTATGGTCTACGTAATGTAAGGATGACGAGATTGAAAATATTGCCATCAACCTCTTAAACAAACTGGGTAACAATGTAACTAAAACTGACTTTCATGCTATTCATCGATTGAAGAATCCAAACGCTATCATCTTAAGAGCAGTTAACCGAAGAACGACCCAAGCTGCCCTCTACAGTATGCAGAACATCAAGAACCTGTCCGAACAAGATCGACAATATATCAAAGGAATGAACATCGCTAACAAATTTTACGTAAATGAATCACTATCTCCCTATTACAGGAAATTATTTGGCAAATGCAATGCATTATACAAACTCAAACTTCTGGAGAAATTCTTTACCACAAATGGAACAATTTACATCAAGATAGCTGGTGAGGATAAAATCCCCATCAGCCACATCCATGACTTGTATAAACTCTTTGGTAAAGAAGTCATAGTAAACAAGGACAATCATACTTTTGTTTTCCCTTAGTTTTTTGATTAGTTCATATTTAGCTCATAGGTCACTCATCTTGTCTCTAGACTCGTTACTATTTTGACTTGGTAAGTACACCCCTCCTTTTTAAGAAACGCTAGACTACTGTCTGTTTTTCATCCGCAAAACAATTTTTTTTCTCTCATCTTAAAAATCATATTTTCATAAACTTCCCCCATGCCAGTGAAATTCCCCTGTGGTTTTTGCAAAAAATAAGGAACCGAAACCATAAAGCAATTCAATGTGACATATGTGACTTCTGGTTACACGACAAATGTAACAAGACAAGCCCTGCTGAATACAATCACATGATTGATCATCCAGACCTGACTTGGTCATGTCTAAACTGCATAAATAACAATATACCCTTCTCCACCTCATCCAGTGAAACCATCAAACTACTTGATCAAAGTAAGCGATCAATTAATATTAATAACTTTGAACAATTTAGTGATGGAATTAACTTTATTAAAGAAATTGACATTTCTCTTGATAATAATGACTTCTCTAACAATATCTGCAAATACTATCAGGAAACTGAGCTTAATGATTCCTTTGCCAACAAAACTGCCGACAATTCACTCTTTCACCTTAACATAGCTTCTCTCTCACTTCATCTTGATGAACTGAAAAAGCTCCTCTCAAACTGCAACGTGAAATTCAATTTTATTGGTATAACGGAAACTGGTCTCCATAAAACATATCAAAGCTTACCTCATAGACAAACTTGCTAATTAATATATATTCTCTCACTCTTTTAGGATAACTACAATTCACTGTCACCAACAAGTACGTAAATATAAACAGTACCCTCCAGTCACATATGTCACCATCATCGTCTGTTCTAACAAATCCCAATCTCCCCTCGCCCTCTCCTGGCCCCCTTCATCCTCTGTCTGTAAACATCATCATTTTAACACTACTCTTATAACAAAAACACCTCTCTTTTCTCAAAACAAGCTCACTTTAACTCTTTCAGGTTGTCATGGACTATACCAGCTTGCTTCAATCATGACATTACCTAACATTTTGACCTAAGAATATTTATCTATTTTAGTTATACCTCTTAACACATTTGGTTTTTATTCTGCAAATACTTCATATACCAGTATAGTCAAAGATAATTTATTAGCAATATTTAAAACTATAGCTAAATTAGAGATATATTTATGACTGTAGATTTTTAACCATGTACATAGTTTCACGTGAGTAAAATACATCTTATCTCATCTTATCTTATCTTTAGATCAATTTATTTATTCAATATATTTTTTCAATAACAAATTTCTTAATTTTACTAATTTCAGGGTAATTTTCAAGTATTTTTCTCAATTTGATATAAAATTTACAAGAAAACATATTTTGATGAAGAGTTTAAGTAAAATATAATACGTTTTTTGAGCTCTTATTAAAGGCTTACGTTAGATTTCAGAGAATTTCAAAGATTATAGCTGAAAAGCATTTTTTCATTTTTATTTTCAAGAAGTTCTTCTTTCAAACGATAAATTTTGCCATGAAAAACACCATTCTTACGAAGGTTCAGGCAAAGTAACTTCAAATAATAGTAATGATATTGGAGATAATTAGTCTATTATTTGTGAAAATTCTTTTTCCTATTTTGATGGTTCAATTATTATATGTATGACATTTCTAATTAAAATCTGATCATATCATTTGTTCTTTACTGACAAGCATTTTTGTTACAATTTCAATAATTATTTATTCAATATCTTTTTTTTCAATAACAATGCCCCCCCCCCCAGCGGTTTGCGTGAATGCGTGAATGGGCTTTTTTGGTTGCGTGAATGCGTGAAAATCGAAAAAAAATTGCGTGAATGCGTGAATTGAAAAAACTTGTGTGAACGTGAAAATCCATATTTCTATTGCGTGAACGCGTGAATTTTTCCTTTTCACAGTTTGTAGAAAACCCCAAGGTGCGCACCTATCCCAAATTCAAGTTATGCCAGGTGAAGGTGCACAAAAAAATCAGCAACTTTCAAATTCTCTATTTTATAAAACGATTCATGATTTAGATGCGCTTTCTAGCAATCTAGACACCTTAAATTTCCAGATTTTTTCGCTCGGGCCAAACATGTCCCGAATCTTAAATAACTCTAATTTTCCCTCTTGAAAGTGTTTGTTTAAGATAAAACCATGGTTATGCATGATGAGTGATTCAAGGCCAGGGCCAGGGCCAGGAGGCGGCCATGACTTCACCACGTTTTTGCAAATAAAAAGAAACTTATTTCAAAGAAATTTTTACCCATGATGTAGACTTTCGATAACCTGATTTCTTGCCAAAATTAGTCTGAAATGGAGTCGTATTTAAGCACATCAGAGGGTTAAAATAGAAATTTTCTCTTGTCGGCGCAAAACATGGTTGTGCCTCCTTAGCCACTATGTTTTCGGCCCCTCCACGTTAGGAAATTAATTCGCGAGCCCTGATTAAAACCTTTCTTTTTAAACTTTTTTGATCGCTTCGCTCGCAACAAATGTTCATTCTTTTACCTCATTTTACAAGCTATCAAGCGATCGTACCTTGCCTCTAACGAATTTAGACTACATTCTTTTTCAATGGTGTCATACTCGAGTTTTGACCTATTTTTGATAATGTTCAAGCTATTTTTTGTACAAAAATTCGCCTGCGGCGCATATATTTTCACTTACTATCGCGATACGTTAACTGCAGAAGCTTCAACTTTTCCAAACGATCGTGACAAGTTAGAAGAATCAAATATTTTGCGTGATGGCATTAGAGTTGAAAAATTACGTAACGCTTTCTATTTGGGGGCTTCTTATGACGCTACCAAACACGGTGTTTTATAGTCAGGTCTACAGGAAAAAATCATTACTGAGTTATAAGTTTTTCTCAAGTGCATGACCAGATCCGGTCGAATAATATCTCGAGCACAGCCTTGTCATACTTTTCTATGCAAATCGAACGTTTTACTCCATAGTGGCGGAAATTACGTAAATTACAAAACTTAGCGAAATGTGCAAGACCTCTATTTTTGACATTTTCCCCGATTTTTTCCGAAAATTTCACCAGTTTCCCAAAAAATTGGGTTTGCGTGAATTTCGAGAAAAACTTGCGTCAATGCGTGAATTGCGAAAAATTTTTGCGTGAATGCGTGAAATTTGGGTCCGCTGGGGGGGGGGCCTCAACAATAACAATTCAATCTTAATTTTACTAATTGTAGGGTAATTTTCAAGTATTTACCTCAATTTTATATAAAATTTACAAGAATAAAATATCTTTGTTCACTTGTAAAAACAGTACTTTTCCTTCAAACTTCTAAAGGAATACTTGCGGTATAACGCTGAAATTTTACACACATGTTATAAATTTAGTAGCAAAGAAACACGAGAAATTCTTTACCTATACATTGAATTTAAAAAAAGTTACGTCAAAAAGTTTAGGGGTGCCGTTTTTTTTAATCACTTAATCACCCTGTAGTTACTATTTATTATGTCGATTTAAGATTTTTGAGTAGTGTAATTATCAGGATTCCTTGACTACTGTGGCAAAAAATATAACTGACAAAGATTTATCTCCGGGTACGTGACCCCTTGACTACAGATCTAGATGACTAGAGCTAAAAAACTCTACGAAACTAATTTGAAACTGTACGGTTACTGGCGCGTATGATACATCTCTGTCAATCTTATCAATTTGAAAATACTTTATAATCTTTTGCTAACGTTTGTTTATTGAAGCTACAAAATAAGAAATTTAGTCTAAATTAGTCAGCCCACGTAGTTGTCTTTTGGTGACACGACAAACACATTACTTTTCCCTGATGAAACATATTTAGGCTATGATTTCTAATTTTATTTCATTGTTTTAAGGTTAATTGGTCAAGAATTGACCATTTGAAGTCTAAGAGTTGAATTTGAAAGTATAAAACTTTGATTGATTTTGAAAAAACTTCCCATTATGGGATTCAAGATTTCAGCTTTCATCGTCAATTTACTGTCCCTTTAAGGGCCCAGGTGCTGGGCGTTGTATAGGACCCCTTTAGTACCCAGGCCTGTTTTTTTTTTATAAAGTCAATTTAGCTTACTTCTAGCAAAAAATAAAAGTGTAGGCCAGATGATTTAAAAATTATTAAAAAAGGACAATAATATTTTACTTTCAGTAGTTTTATCTATTTTATTATCATATTTCCTTAGTTTTTCTTTAATCAAAAAGCTTTCTGTTTGAATCTTTGAATTAGGAATTTTGATATTAAAAGTACTGTAACTCCATAAAGGCCTAATTATTTTTAAATGAAAAAAGCCGTAATTCCAAAACTGCAATTTCACTCCTGTATTTCACTCTGGTATAGGTAAAAAATTAATAAAGTACGAACTTAGAATATCTTCTCAATCTTGATAAAATCGTTAAAATTTTGCATAATAAAGGATCGTACAACATTCAGTTGAAGAATCGTCCCAGATTGTCGGAATTAAATCCTGAGGGAATTGACTTGGAGAATTCCAAAATTTAGAGCGTCCTAAAATAAACAAGACGACTTGAAGTCGAAAATTTCGCCTAAAGTTTGAGCTGCATGGGAAAAGCAAGAAGTAGAGATGGTAGCTAATCTGAAATCTACTTTACATCGGCCTTGATGAAACAATTTTATAAGAACAACGAGGCTCAAAATCGCCAAAAAAAATTAAACAATTTAAGAACAGTGGTTGTTTAATTCTTAAGAACTAATAACCCAAGGGAATCACCGTCTATCAAGAGTTATTGACTTGATTCTTATAAAGTTTATGCTTATAAGAAAAATGAATATGCTGATATTGCACACCATCCCGTGTTTACTTTGTAAGAACTAACTAGATATAGCTTACACTAAGTGCCTAATAATAATAAATAAAATATATTATAATATATAAAATATAAGCATAGGTTTGGTTACATGAAGAAATAAGGTAAAGATTTTCTTTTTTTCTAAAAATAACAGTAAAGAATATATCTAAATAAATAAAAATGATGGGCTAAGCGGCTTTTCTATATGCAATAAATCTACATAAGTACAAATCACAACAATGACTCCTTTATAACTACTTTAAACTGCATCCCATTAAACGAACCCTCCCCAATTTCTTGCTGGTTATCCCGTAAAATATATATAGGGAAAAGATTCCAGAAAAGTATCAAGAATCTTAGTGCGGAAATGGGAATCTTATACAAAACAACGGTACACTGGAGTTTTTAATGATTCAAAATGAAAATCCTGATTAGCAAAAGGTGTATCAAGATCGGTGAAGTTCGATATTGACACTAAAAAGCTTAAAGAGCAGGCAAATATCTATCATCCCATCGGTCGGGCGATGTCAATCGAACTGTTTGATTACCGAACCAAATCGAACAGTCATCGAACCAAGAAATTCCGGTAAGGTTCGATTAGTTGGATTGATGTTTGATGTGTTTGATTTACGGTTTTCGTTCACAAATCATTCTCAGAGCACATGAACAACTATTTCCTGCTAATCCAATGATTGGAAGGGATTGCTTAGGCTAGAGCTATTGCGCTAGCAATAACTGGAACCATTCGAGCTACAAAAACATTGATTGAACTTGATCGAACTGCGATATAACTTTAATCAAACTGAAGATTTTCTGGTAAAGTTCGATTACTGTTCGATCAGGTTCGGTAATCAAACACCTAACCGTTTGATTTCGTTCGATGAAATTTGACGGTTCGATAACGAAAATCGGTTTGATAGGGTTCGGTTGACATCGCCTGGGCTGGCACCGGGGAGGAAAAGCTGGAACTTTTTCTTAAACCAAACACATTGATTGAAAACCAATCAAACTTCATCAGATGAAAAACTGTCATCAGGCATGGTAATCGAACAGCTACCGTTTGATTTCGTTGGGTAGTTCGACAGTTTGATTACAAAAAATGATTGTAGAATTTCAATTGACATGATTTCTAGGCTAGGAAATATGTGGAAATACTTGCTAAAACTGACTGTTTGTCACAACTGGTTAACATTTAACACATCTGGTGAAAAAAGGAAAAAAAGGGCCGGTTACACCGGTTTGTACTGGCATACTGACAAAAAAACAAGGCCAAATACCGTCACCGTCTGATTTTGAAATACCATTTTCCCGTCGTTTTTTCCGTCAAATCCCGTAATACCATACTAAAAAAGGGCCAATCCCGTCACACCGTAAGAGCAGAAACCCCCCCCCCGAGTTACAGCATCTGTTCCACGTGGAGTTCACAAAACTTGACTTAAAAATTGTTTGTAAGAATTGTCTTGCCCAAGTAAGGGCGTTGGAAAATAAATTTAAAGAACTTAGGAACAAATATTAAAACACTAAACACCACGTTGAGGAAAATTATGTAATATCTTCAAAAAAGCGTATGTCCAAAGGGGACAGTTAAATAAATAGATTGCGATTAGGAGGGGAAGTTGAAAATGAATTAGATAAAGACATGCACAAAGAAACATCAGCGTCGAACGAACATAGTATAATTTATTTTGATAATACTGTTGACGCATTTGATAGGATTGAAGAATCAAGCCAATGGTAACACTGGTAACACTGAACAAAACACGAGTAACAAAAATGAACAAATTACAGCAAATGAAGAAAGTAAAATTGAACAAAGCACAAACAAAATTGATTCAAGCGAAAAAGATGACATTGCTAGCCCAGCACTCGACACAAATAAAGATATTAAAGTAATTCTGGAGTATAAAGTTCAGATTTAATTTGACTTCAAATCAAGTTTGATGAATTCTGTAATTTTTTACTATGTCAAAGGAAGATTTAGATACAGTGGGGCTTTCGCATGTCTTTACACGTACGCGAACCTTGCGTGTCAGAGACTCGCAAGCGGCTTCTTTCACTATTGAAAACCTATTTATTGGCGACTCGTAGCCTCGAATTAATAGGGACACTCAAGCTATTTAAAACAGGTCAAAAGCCTATTATAATTTGCGAGCTATTATGTAGTGCAAAAAGAAAACAATAGTCTGCATGTTGAGTGTCGCAAGCCTTCTTATGTGCGAGTGCTCCTATTGTTGGACGCTTAACAGTTGCTTAAATCGTTTTATAAAAATGTATTGTGCTTAGGATGGAACCAAAAGGCCTTTTTAATTCATTTTTACTTTTCTTTCAGTCTAAAATTTCGAAATGTAGTAAGGAAACAACGGAAACAAATGTTGTTGCTATTAAAAGAATTGAATATAGAAAATTAAATGAAATTAAATGAAACAACTAGAAATTTAATAAAAGTATTGAATTAAGACTTCCTAATCTGAATGTGACGTTCTAATATACAAATACTGGATATTTTAACTTGTCTCCCCTGTCCAGAAATTTATTCTGGAAGATTCGTTTTGGAAAAAAAAGTTTTAACCCTTATTTTTTCACACTGACAATGTTAACAAAAACACTGATGAAACGTCAATGAAAATAGCTATCATTTTTTAGTGTCCTGAAGCTTTACCCCCTCGTTTAACCACTATTGGCAATACTTTGTTTATATGGTTAACGTCCATGGGTTAATGTATCGGCATTTCGCTTGGCCAACCATGTCCCAAAAGCTTTTAATACCATCAACTAGTTGATCTTATGTCATCGGTAATGTTATTTCTGAGATGATATTTCATTTCAGCCCATAGCATAGGTTTTTTTAGATTTAATTTTTTTCTGAGTTCTTCTAATTTCATTTACTCATAAGCTTATTATTACCCTTTATATACTATTACAGTGTTAGTCGGATATCAGGGTTCGAAATTATAAATTTTAGGAGCTTCCCTATTTTTTGAGCAAAGCGAGATAAATGAGCAAAGTAAGACTTGAAGTCAGAGATTATAGACAAAGCGAAGTATAGTGAAGTTTTGAAGTAACGAGTAGATAAATCAATATATAAATGAATGAAGAAATAGCCGAGTAGATAAAGCATTAGATAAACGAGTGAATAAAGTAGCGAAGTGGCAAGTAGAAAAGGCAATAGGTAAACGAGTTGATAAACCAATAGATAAACGAATGAATAAAGTAGTGAAGTGGCAAGTTGATAAAGCAATAGATAAACGAGTGAATTAATTAGCTAGGTAGCAAGTTTATAAAGCAATAGATAAACAAATGAAGAAAGTAGCGAACTCGCAAGTCGATAAAGCAATAGATAAACGAGTGAATAAATTAGCCGAGTTTATAAAGCAATAGATAAACAAATGAAGAAAGTAGCGAACTCGCAAGTCGATAAAGCAATAGATAAACGAGTGAATAAATTAGCCGAGTTTATAAAGCAATAGATAAACGAATGGAGAAAGTAGCGAACTCGCAAGTCGATAAAGCAATAGATAAACGAGTGAATAAAGTAGCCGAGTAGATAAAGCAATAGATAAACGAGTGAATAAAGTAGCCGAGTAGATAAAGCAATAGATAAACGAGTGAATAAAGTAGCGAAGTGGCAAGTTGATAAAGCAATAGATAAACGAGTGAATAAATTAGCGAAGTAGCGAGTTTATAAAGCAATAGATAAACAAATGAAAGAAGTAGCAAAATAGGTGTTTTCTTATAGTTTTTTAATTTTGCATTTTTAGTTAGGAAATCTTTTTGGATCGCTAAAAAAATCACTTCGCATTTTGTGAAGTGCGAAGCTATAAATTGGAACCCTGGATATTGTTTATATTATCTCGTCTTTTGGACACTCTTATTATTCAATAAATACATTGAAAGACTTTTCACAAATGTTTCATCAGCTGTATCTTCTTTACTTAAAATAGGAGGCCTTTAAATATGAAACGTCAGTAAATACTCACTCGCTTCCCTATTAATTCAAAATAAATAACTTTGCTTTCCTATTAATTAGCGGTTGAATAGCACGTACCTATTATACTAAATTAAATAGGCCTTTTATAAAAGGTAGGAGTTGAGTGTTGGGAGGGAAATCAAAAGCACTCGCATTGAACGAGTCTGAATAAATTGGATTTCTAACACCTATACATTATGTACTCGCAACACGCGAGCCTCGCGCACACGTAAAGACATGCGAAACCCCCACTGTAACTATGAATGATTGAGGGTGTTGAGGAAATTGAAGATGATATACCAATCATTAATGAAGCAATGTTCAAAATTTCTCTTTCAAATGGTAAGTATTTTTATCATTCTTGGAATCACACTGCACTGCTTATTGTACAAGGGTAGTCTATATTTGTATTTTGTCAAAATAGAGTTATGATAAAAATTATGATATAATAGAAATAAATTTCATAAATTTTTGGATGGTTTCAACAATATGATATTATTGATAATATCACATTTTTGCTAAATACATACAATGTGTTAAAAAAAGAGGTCAGTAAGCTAAGTTGTGAGGATAAGGATGTGAAGTGAGGATTTTATTAAGTAAAATAATGACTGCTTATAGGAACCCATTATAATGCATACGAAAATTATTTTCAAAAAAATCCAGATGCTAGTTTCCTTTATGATTCTGCTCCAAATGCAAGGAAAGCACGGACTTAGAAATATAATAAACAAGAAGCACCATTGGAAGTACATCAAGATCCTAATTTGTATGAAGTACTTAACAGGCCCCAAATATGGAAGAAGATGTTGAGCAAGATGAAAATTTGATCCCTTTTGATCATTGGGAAATCGAAGCATATGACTCAACTATCTTTCAACCCCTCATGCCAATAAGATTGATTGATTTCAACCTCCGTTTCTTAACCAAGTTCATGTATATTGGTAAAATTTTTGATACACTTTAGTCTAGTCTGACAGGAAATTTACCTCTCTCCTCCTCTCCTTTCTATATTATAGAATAACAACTTTCTACAGTTCTATAAAAACAACAATATTTTGAATTTTCTAAATTCTTATAATAATGAAACAAATGCTAGGGTTTTTCTGAGCTGTAGATCATTCTCATTTTCATGTACATTTTAAACTTTCATACTAACCCTAGATTTATAGGGTTTTTGGTTGAAAGTCATAGAATTCGTAACAATAAAATTTAAAAACCATTTAACAGGAGACAACCTCGACAAAAAGATTGGTACCCGACATTTCAGCAAACTCAATCAAAACACAATGTTTAATATGTTCAATGTCATTGCAGTGCTTAATAGGGTTCCTACTCCGGCTGGACTTTTTGGCTTACTTGCAAACCTTCCTCAGACTGTATCAGATGTTGATTTTGATCACTACTTACCAACAAAGAACGACAACAGTAAACTCCTAGAAGAGATTATTTTCTTAGTCTCGAAAGACTTGGTGAAATACATAGATGAGCTCTCCTGGGCTAAGTCTGAAACCAAAAGTTTGATCATTCTTACATGGAATATACAACAAAGAAATCTGCCATTGTAAGATAATGCACAATTTCTTGTGATCAAAATTATGCAAATAATGTATAAGAGGTATTTTAGAAAGAAAAAATGCTAAAAATGTTTCAAAAGAGAACCCTGTTTTGTTTTTGTTCTAATCACATTGTAGACTATGCTATAGTCTAAGAGTAAGACGAGTTTCGTCTAAGAGGAACAAACGTGAAGACGGGATTTTTTTCGGGAATAGCTGTTGTCTTAGACTATATCAATTTGGCAAAAAAAGCGGAAAATTTGGATTTTGGTTAGTGGTGTTATCGGCCGGTCTGGTTCGAACAAATGTTAACAAACAGTCGGGTCTGACTGGTAAATCCCGCCTGCAGTTATTGCTGCTAATGCAGATTGACCCGACTAGAATAATGATTCCAAAACATGGCGACAGAAAGTTGATCTACTGTATGTGTGGAAAGGTTTTGTGCAATTCTTTAGCATTTGAATCTCTTAGCCTCCTATTAGTTAGTACTTTAGTTTGTAACTTCTTTGCAACAAGGTGCTTTATGTAAATGGTTTGTTTTGAATTTATTTTCAACAAGCAGAACTCAGATTCAAGCAAGTATCATATTTTTTCAAGAATAAAAATAGAGAAGAGGTAAGCAGTAAGGCTTTTTCTCTTTGAAAGACTCATCTTTTTGTAATATAAGCTTGTATCCACCAGGCTTATCTCCAGTGTATGATAAAATTCTGAAAAACTTGAGAAAGCTTTAAAATTTTGTGAACCTTCTTCAATTTTTAATTCACTACTACTAGTCACACATAGCAAATTATTTTTAAATCACCATGATATTTTGGCTGAATTTACCAGATTTCATTTTCATAATTGCAACTTTCAAAGTGAATTATACGTGAGTTCACCCGAAAATCAAGGAATATACTTTTTAAGATTTTTCCTGTGTGAATGATTGGCATTAATTTTGATTTTTTAAATTTTAAGTTTGGTCGGGCTGTAAAATAACAAATCAAATTGGTCCCATCTTATTGTCTTTCAAAACCTTTCAAGTCCAACACAGAAAAAATTCAATGCAAATCATTGCATTCCACTTTTTAGTGGATTTGCGGTGAAAAGCTGCAATTAATAATTCATGATGAAAAGGTGAAATTTCACCGTGAATTATTGTCAGATTGCAGTTTTTCACCGTTAATTAAATAAAAAGCCAAGTGAAATTCATTGATTATTTTCCTGTGCGAAGTTGTCACTGATTATATAATTTTGATAATTATTAAATATATAAAAGTTTTAAAATAAATAATCTAGGTAGTTTCAGAATAGTGAAAAATTATACAAGTAGTGTGTTGAAATTTTTTATTTTTAGAAAAGTATATATAATAAACTGACACCAACTTCAATTGTGGACAAAGTAGCAACCATTCCTAGCAAGATAGTCATTAAGAAAATAATTTATTTATTTATCTTCTTATTGACTGCTATATGTTAGTAATAGTTGCTATTTTGCCCTACAATATTCAAGATAGGCATTATATAAAGACATTATATTCAATATTTATTTTTGAAATAGAAAATAAAAAGACCCAAAAAGCTTGAATTCATGGATAAAATAAAAAATTAAACATAAAGTTTTCAAAACTTTGGAAAAACTACCAAAATTTTGAAACTCTGGCAGTCTGTAAAGCAATGAAAGCTTTTTCTGCGTATCCTAGCTGAGGCAATATGCTCAATTTCGAAATCTGCATTTGAAGAGAGCAAAATAATCAGGAAGTGATTCGATATAACTTTCATCGCCATGCAACTGTTCTGTTTCTTATTTGTTTATAATGTGTTTCTTTAGAGAAAACTTTTATTTCAGCCATCTAATGTTAATGTAATGTATATATTCTTTAAAGTCGAAAAATGTGTACAAATCTGTACTAGCTTGAAAGCTAATAGAGTTCGACTGCCTATTTTACAAAATGAATCATTCATCATCATCTGTCAATGCCCAATCGCTGACGATTTCTTCTGTAGAGCATTTTGGTTTGTAATTTGAAGATATTTTTGTTTGGTTTTGTAATTTTTTAACGAGGCGTAGTTTTGTTCTTGGGCTTCCTCTTACGCGCCAGTTGAATCCTTTATTGTTATTGTTCTTGTTGAGTTTCTTTGCTTGTTCGTGCATCTCCTTGATCTTTTTCCGTTCGTTGATTGTGAAATCTTCCGTTATACTTACCTGAAAGAAACAAGTTTCTTTTAGCATGTGTAAATTCTTCATGATAAGATCTTTGCCATGTTGACTTTGCAGGGTGACTTTCAGAGGACGGCCATTCTTAGTTTTTCTGTCTCCTAATCTGTGGTGAGTAACATTGACCTCTGGAACATTGATGTCATCTAGGAGTTCTCGGAACCGAAATTCTTCATGATAAGATATTTGTCATGAACCTAGAAACTTTGAAAAATCGGTTAAAATTAATCCCGTGTACTCATTTTACAATGTAAATACTTTAGGCGTACCAACTTTCCCAAGAAGAAACTTTCGCAATTTTTGCGAATTTTGGCCTTTCTCGCGAAAGTAAATGTCTTTGAAAATTCTTAACATGGCGATTCGCGAAAGTTTATGCTTCCGAAAAATTCTTTAAAAAATTGGAAATGTATTAAACCGATTTCAGCTCGATTTTCAGCACATTCTTATCCTTTAATACCTTTATAAAGTCAAAGGGCATTTTTTATACATTAAATTCTTTAATTATTTGTAATATATTTTCTCGAAGATTTGATTTTTATCGCAGAAGAAAAGCACCAAGTCATTAAACTTTCTTTACTGTGAAACCCCGGTAATAGCGGCGAAGTGGTCTTTTGTTTGTGATAAAAGATTACGTAATGAATATGTAATACATAAATTACATAAAAAAACAAAGCGAAATGAATGGACAAAATATAATTAACATAAATTATAACAGAGCAATACAATACAACAAAAACTAAATACTACTATAATAACAAAGAGCCACATCCTCACATAAATTACATAATGAAACGAAATGAATGGACTTAATATAATCAACATAAATTTTAACAGAACAATATAATACAACACAAAATGAATTACATTATAATAACAAAGAGCCGCACGAATATAAAGCTGAGAAGATATACATTTTTATCATTCTCGACTTCTTCCCATCCTGTAAAGACCTGCGGCATTTTTTTACAAACCATGGCTAATAGCGATGAACGTAAGTTATTTATTACTAAAATTAGAAGTTCTTATCATCTGTAAAAATTTTACTTCAATTTGAATATGCCTTCGTGTGAAGAATTTAGTTATGAAATGATTAGTTGTAAATGCGTCTGCTTTCTAAACAGGAAATATTATTCCTAATCCTATTTTATTTTCTCTTCTTATCTTAGTTACCTGTTATCCACACAACGTGTCACCGATGAAAAGAGCCAGCGATGACGGTGAATTCTTCGATTACATGGCTCAAACTGAAAACGGCGTCAAAAAAGCAATGTCTTTCAATTCGCCTAACAAGAGACTTAGAATAGTTGAAGCTCAAAACTCCAAAAGACCTATCAAAATCAAAGATTACAATGTATCGAATGGTAAAATTCGCATGAATCGCCAGACTTCCGTGATGGTGCTTGAACCAGACAATGCCGACTTTCCATACAATCCAGCTTTATCCGAAAATGCAATCGTGGGACTCAAAGATCTGACGAAATTAGCATCAGGCCAACTTGTGAATATCAAGGTGGAGGTAACAAAATTGGGTGAAACACCAGGCTTATGGTGGTAATAAAATTGACAAGCAAATTATCTCAGTCACAGACGCAAGTTCCAACATTAATGTTACCCTGTATGCAGAAGACTGTAATACCGTGGAAAGAACTTACGGTTAAGAATTATTAAGAATTGCCCAATCTTAAATACCACCAGCAGGCATAAATTCTGAACCAACTGATCCTATTGCAAATTTGGTTGTATCTGAAGACCCGAATTGCGAGACCAAGGTTGTAGGTGTTATTTGTGGAGTGGATACAATCAAGAGATTTGCTATATGCCCTAAATGCTTGAAGAAAAATGAGATGACTCCAGATTTGCAATGTCAAAAGTGTGACCTCAAAATAAACACTCTACACTGTGCAACCACATACTTCATCGCACTTAAAATCAAAGAAGTATCATCTGGTGAAATTAAATTTTCCGAACGACCGTGTGAAAGATTTAATCAAGGAAATTGAGTACCCGTCCTTCTATACCAAGGAGTCAAGTGAACCCTTTACTGTCACCTTCACCGCAGGACCGAACACTTTCAAAAACATAAAGTTGTCAGTTAAATCTTAAAGCATTTTTATTCATTTTCTTAGCTTGTAAGATTCTTTAGTTTTTTTTCATAGCTTTTTAGGTTTTTAAATTAGTTTGCTTTGTTGGCTAGACTTTAACACTGGTTGTTAAAGTTAATTTCTGTTGTTTGTTTTACTCTTTTTACTGTAAATATTTGTTTTTTGATTTTGAAACCAAAAATTTCTGATTGTTTGTTAGAAGATTGTTTTTACTCAGTTTACTCATTTATTGTGTTTTACTTTTGTCGTTTGGATATTTCACCTTTACACCTTTACACTTTTTCATAAGAACATCAAAATTTTTGAGGCTCTGAAGTAAGGTGAACTGCACCCTAATTCAATTTAATTTAATTACTTGTGCCTCCCTTTCATGCACATTTAGGTTGGGTTCAGTTTAGGTATGGACACTAGGTTAGGTCATTTTTAGGCATGTTATTTGTTAGTCAAATTTAAGTTCATTTAATGCATTCAATTATGGTCAACAGGAGACCTATCAATTCGGAATCCACTCAACAGGACACACCAAATAATTCACATAACGGGGATTCAACATGGTAATGAACCTAAGACCACTCGAACGTATAGACTACACTGAACCAAAGGAGAAATGAGACGTTCGACCAAAAAACAGTAAAAACACATCCAAAGATACACCCAAAGACACATCCAAGGTCACGCCCGAAGTCACACCCAAAGATGACGACACAATCGAAGTCACGCCCAATGATGACACGCACGCCGATATTATGGTTGCTATCGAGGATATTGATGACTTGATTGATGAGAATGCATCCTTTGATGACGTCACTACCTCGAAACTCGAGCAACATCGAACCAATCTTTGACGATTACGAAATATCCTCATGAGGAATCATCCACAGTCTGACCTGATTTCCGAGATCAAAGTCACCTTGGACGTAAATAATCAAGTCCTATATCAAATCAAACAAAGGCGTGAACAACAACACCAAAGTCTTGCAAGACAAAATGAAGCAAGACGAAATCCAACGAAAACAAAGATCAATCGAGTTCCTCGTCAACAACATTAATCGAGATCTGAAGGAACTTACAGAACAATTTCCCAAGGATACAGAAACTGCAACTGACGAGGATATATCGAAATAGAAGAAGGAGTTACCCCATCTTTCATCAAAGGTCGACAAGGTTGCAGACAACATCAAAACCCTCATGCAATCACGCAGCTCTGATGTATCCTACGAGACAACACTGAAGAACATCAGCGAACAATTCGAAACGCTATTCGATCTCAAGAAGAGTTTCATCACAGACATCGATTTGTCGGGTATGAGCAACAACCATTATATAGCTATACTATCCATAACTTTCATTAAAGTGTCACCACAGCAAAACGAACACATAGAGTTGAATTTGCTTTCAAAAAGAATGATCTTAGCCCTACAGTAAATTTTGTTAAGAGTGATCTCTCATCTGAGACAAAATTCTTTCAAATGCTAACAAATGTGTCAAGTGAGTGATATACAGTCTACTCGGAGTGACATCCGTGCCTTGTCTTACACGTTTTTTTTATAAGAACAATTTCGTAAGAAGACGAGGCTGAAGTTTGTCTGACCCTCAGATTTCAGAAATTACTGACAAGTACAGGTTCCCATTTTCATTAATATTAACATTTACGCCTGAACATTTACGCCTAGGTTTTTATAGGACACGGTTGTTGTTGGCTGGTGGGTCGTGTCAGTCACAGAGTGCACCTACCAGACACTACTTTTATTTGCTTGGTTTGGACTTCAGGTTCTCAGCGGGTCAGCGTATCTGCATGTTAAACAAGCCAATCGGTTGGATGGTCACTCCAATAGTGACGGTCTGTCGGTCGGTCGGACATTGTTCGTTCGGTTGGTCGGTCCTTGGTCAGTCCTTTGGTCAGTCGGACCTTCGGTCGTTTCTTCTGTCATTCCTTCTTATGTTTCAATGGGTGGTATGGATAAACTCGGTTTTTAAGACACAGTTGTTGTTGGCTGGTTGGTCATGTCAGTCACCATAGGGCTGCACCAGGGAACTACTTTTACTTTTACTTGAACTTGGTTTGGACTTCAGGTTCTCTTCCGGTCAGACAAACGTTCGGATCTGCACGTTAAACAAGCCAATCGGCTGGATGGTCACTCCAATACTCAGGCACTTGGTTTTGGCTGGTCGGTGGTCGGTCGGTCGTTCATCGTTCGGTCGTTCATCGTTCGTTCAGTTCTTGGTCAGTCGGTCCTTCGGTTGGTGGGTTCCTTCGGTCAGTCGACCATTCAGTCGGCCGGTCCTTCGGTCAGTTGGCCAGTCGGTCAGTCGTTCCTCTGGTCGTTCGGTCAGTCGTTCCTCTGGTCGTTCGGTCGGTTGGTCGATCTTTCATTTGTTCCTTCAATCTTTCAGTTGTTCCTTCGATCTTTCAGTTGTTCCTTCGGTCAGGCGTTCCTTTGATTGGTCGTTCCTTCGGTCAGGCGTTCCTTTGATTGGTCATTCCTTCAGTTCAGTCGGTCGGTCTGTTGGTCAGTCGTTTGGTCAGTCGTTGGATCGGTTCCTTCGGTCAGACAGCCCTTCAGCCGGTTGGTCAGTCCTTCGGTTGGTCGGTCAGTCGTTCCTCTGGTCGTTCTTTCGTTCAATCAGTCCTTCTGTTGGTCCTTCTGTCAGTCAGTTGTTTGTTCAGTTGGTCAATCCTTGGTCAGTCCTTTGGTCAGTCCTTTGGTCAAACGGTCCTTCGGTTGGTGGGTTCCTTCGGTCAGTCGGCCCTTCAGTCAGTCAGTCCTTTGGTTGGATAGTAAGTCGGTTAGTCATTCCTCTGGTCGTCCGGTCGTTCTTTCAGTCGTTCCTTTGGTCAGTCTGTTGGTCGGTCTGTTGGTCGGTCGGTCTGTTGGTCGGTCGGTCGGTCGGTTGGTTCCTTCGGTCAGTCAGTCCTTCGGTTGGTCTGTCCTTTGGTTGGTTGGTTCCTTTGGTCAGTCCTTCAGTTGATCGATCCTTCGGTTGGTCGGTCCTTCGGTCGATCAATCCTAGCTAGATGAGATTAGCCAATCTAAGCTACTCATCCGCTGAGTTGGTGGTGACCAGGGATCGCACCCACAAACCTTAGATTGTAAGGTGAATGCTCTACCGACTGAGCTACCCGGTCACAAACCTGATAAAGGAGCACATCAACACAAGAGATATCAAGTTCGGTTTTGCTGACGTGATGTGCAAGCTATCGAAGTTTATCCAACGCGTTGATGCCGAAACAGCTAAAGCTTTCAAAGGAGCTCTGTCTGTGATGCACGCTTAAGGCCACGGAATAGATACTTGACAATCTATTCATTTAGATGATTTAAGCTAGCATCCTTAACTGACTCTTGGTTCTATTCCATTTCCCTACTACTTTAAGCGTACAAACTTTCGCGAGCAGAAAATTTCGCGAGGTCGAAAATTCGAGAATTTACGACATTTACTTTCGCGAATTTCAGGGAAAAAATATTTTTCGCAAGCATAATCTTTCACGAATAGGGTGATGGAAATGAAACTTTTCACACGGAAAATAGCTCAAAAGTGACAAATGCTTCTTGAGTTCGATTAAAAACTGGTATTACATGACTTCAAATGGTTTTTTAAGGCATGCAAATGATAAATTACAACTTTTTATTTTGAATTCGAATTTTACAGATTTTCAACTTTTTTAGCATAAACTTTCGCGAATCGCCTTGTTCAGAATTTTCGAAGACATTTACTTTCGCGAAAAAGGCCAAAATTCGCGAAAATAAATAACGAATAAGAAAATGAAATAATCTTTACCATAAATTTTGAATGTCCATCGAGAAAGGAAATGAAAAACTCAAATTTAGCTCGATTATTTTCATATATTTCTCAGTTTTTATGGGATGGACAGTGGATTGACGGTACTGGACGTTCAACCGGTGAAGAGACGGAACAAGTCTTCAGTTTTTTGTCAAGATTTTGCAATGCTACAAAGTATCAAAAACCGGAAAGTAAGTGTCGCATAAAACATCAATAGCGCTTTATGATTTAAACAATTATAGAGGTCTTGCACATTTTGCTAAGTAATTTCCGTCTTTATGGGGTAAAACATTCGATTTCGTAGAGGCGATCCCTTATCCAAAATCGAACGTTTTACTCCATAATGGTGGAAATTACGAAACTTAACGAATGGTGAATTTGTTCTCCAATTGTTAATCATGGGAGTGCTTTTATTTCGGAGAATTAGTCCTTTATCGTTCAAAACCCAATTTCTTTTAGATCGAGAGGAGACTTTGACTGGAATCGAAAGAAAGTCGAAAGCCTCGCTCGTTACTTAGTCAAAAAGTAAAATACAGTGAGTGAACTTTTTTAATTTCTTCTTCATCCAACAATCCTTAATTAGAATATGAAAAGTTTGTTTGTGTGTCTTTCTACCAAGTTACGAATCCCTAGAGCTGATTAAATTTTGAGGGACTTCAGACGAGTTTTGGCGCCAAAACTGTCAAGTTTGATTGGAAAATCCGTGAAGGAGTATTTTAATTTTTTTAGTTTTTTTTTTAGGTTAAACAGGACCAACTCAAATATCAAACCGAAATTGAGAAAGCATTGAACAAATTCAAAATGATTCCAGAGTCAGTTGATTTTGGAATGATACAACGAGAAATAAGAGACATTGCTGCCAAAAGTAAATTATTAACTTTCTTAAAAAAAGTGTTCTGCTTTATCAGGACATGAAGACAGAGCTTTACGACAATGATGAATTCCTTGATTTAAGAAAGAGCTGTCCTGTGCTCCCTGATCTCTCACCATTGAATATTCCGTTGTTGGTGCGACACAGATCATGCCATTAGCAATTTGTTGTCAATTCTAACTGTGGGATATCGAAGATTGACGGAATCCACATACTTTGAAAAAGTGCACCACCTCTCTAGAGTTGAGAGGCTTGCATGTTACATTTAAAAAAATTATGTAGTTGTTAAATACAAACTTTTTTAAATAAATAATTTTGGCAAAAACAAATTAAGACATATGAGACATGAAATCGATCACTTTTATGAAAATGTTTTTTACGACCCACGCTCTTCGCTTATTTTTCTTTTCAGTCACGTCGAAACAAAGAACTGTGCTATGTCAAAAGGCTGGTAAATGTAACACAATCCTAAAAACATTTGCTGTTAGCTATAACACCATCGCAATCGACCCTGTTATGTTCGACGATATCCAGCGTGGAGTGTTTGAATGGAAATCGCGAATCTTTAAGGGAATCTTCCTAGTTGAATTTACAGGTATATACATTCAATCTCCGGTTATTCGACTTTCCCAGTAAAAATGTCCGAAAAATGCAGAATAAAAGGGGGTTCGAATTACTGAAATCTCTTTCTTTCAAATTAGTCTTTTTGTTTGGGTTTTTACGAAGAAAGTTAGACAAAAATTGCAGAAACTACACGAAAGTGTAATTTGGACATCTATTTTTGGGGAAAATATGCTTGAAAAATGAAAGAAATTATGCGTGAAAAGTATTTAATAAAAATCTCTTTCTCTTTCAACGATAACTGGGAAAACTCCGATCACTTCCAATTGGTGATTCATTGTTTAGAACAGATATTTTTCATTACTATCATTTATTTCTTCTTAATCTACAGCATGTACAAAGCTAGTTTTGAAAAGGCTCCGCCTAAAATTATAGAATATAGATCCTTTAAAAAATTCGATGAAGCGTGTTTCCGGTCGGATCTTTGTCGAAATTTTGATTGCGATTTCCCAGACTTGAAACTTTTAGCAACACTTTTGAAAACATTCTTGATGCCCATCAGGGGCAATCAAAAACCTCATCTTACCAAAGCTGTGCGTAAAGCAATCGTGGTTCGCACTTTTTACAAAAACAAAGCTAAAGCAACTGGAAACACCAAATTTAAAACTCTATATCATAAACAAAGGAATTTTATTGTAAATTTGAATAGAAAAGCAAAGAGAAAATATCTTCGTGATTTAGGGTCATCACCAAACTTTTGGAAATCAGCAACACCATATTTTTCTGAAAAGGTCCAAAATCATGAAAAAATCTTTTTGCTTGAAAATTCAAATGCACCTAATAAATTAATAGATGATGAAGCAACTATTGCTAGAATTTTTAACAAACATTTTGTAAATATTGCATCAAATCTTGGTCTAAAAACTTCAGATCCCAGTCTTCCACTAGATTCTGAGATTGATTCGCTGCCATCCCAGTATAATACGCATCACTGAAACTTTGTCTGAAAACAAATCTTTTTCCTTTAGTGATGTGAGTCCTGACGATATACTTCGTGTCATACTCAAACTAAATCAAGATAAATCTGTCAGTGGTCCTTTCTCAGTGAGATTAACAAAAATGGTTCCTGACATACTGTCAGAACCGCTATCAAGACTCGTAAATCTTGCCCTCAGGTCTTCAATTCCCCCAAACTCTTAATAAGGCAAGAGTTACACCTGTTTATAAAGAGGAAGACAAATTTCTGAAGAAAAATTATCGACCAATTAGTATTTTACCAGCTTTTTCTAAAATCTATGATAGAATAATGCATGACCAACTTTCTTCTTACTTCGATTCAAGACTCTGTGGCTTTATAGCTAAACACAGCACCCAGCGCGCATTAATTCAAATGATTGGTCAATGGCATCAAAGTCTTGATGGGTCCGGGAAGGTGGGGGCAGTTTTAATGGACCTATCAAAGGCTTTTGATTGCATTGACCATAAACTCCTGGTTGCAAAGCTCAGAGCCTATGGACTCGATACAAAGAGTCTTGAACTTTTGAAATGTTATCCAAGTGATCGCTATCAGAGAACAAAAATCGGCTCTAAATATAGCGAATGGTTGGAAATCACTCTAAGTGTTCCTCAAGGTTCAATACTCGGGCCTCATTTATTCAATATTTTCATAAATGATTTGTTTCTCTTTATTGTAAAAGCCAGCATTTGCAATTTTGCCGATGATAATACTTTACACTCTTGTGCGGACACTCTTGAAGAGGTCATCTCAAATCTTGAGTTTGACCTAGAAGCAATCTTAGATTGGTTTTCAAACAACTACCTTGCCGCAAATCCCGGAAAGTTTCAAATGTTGGTTTTAGGAAATCGAAATGTTCCTGTAGAAATTACTGTTAGAATATAACTATCAGATCTACGAACTCTGTTGAGCTCCTTGGTATCACCATTGACAATAATCTTTCTTTTGATATTCATATCAACCAACTTTGTTCAAAAGCCAGATCAAGAGTATGGAGCTGAAACAGAATTCGTATGTATCTAACTTTTGATCAACGAAAAATATACTTTGCTATAAGCTATCTGAAAAATAAAGTGCACAGAGGGCATACTGGAAAACGACACTAAGTATGCCTATATGCCTGCCAAGAGCTATTCGTATTAGAAAAGTACAGATATATAGCACAAAAATGAGAACATTCTTTGTCATTTTATATTTTTTAAGGATTTATAAGGATCAAATTAGATACTACAAATAATATAAGAATGATAATGGTAAAATATAAAAAAAAAATATTCCGTAAATATCCTTCCAAAAAATTTGAAATATACAGAACCCTAGTTACTGCTAAAAGTTCCAATGTTAATATTGCCTTAACTATTCATATTTAACACGGGCATCTCTAAAACAGTAGAAGTCGACGAAAGAGACGAGAAAGACAGGTTCATGATGAAAGATTGTTCAAAAAGAAAACTTAAGGACTGAACTATTTATTTGTGGTGGACAGAAAATTTCTAGATACACTGTTTAATGCGTCCCGTATAGAACATTCACCTTCAGGCTATACGATTTCAATCAAGCCTATGTGTGCTCCTTTTGAAAACTGTCGCACGTAGGCCCAATTGTAAAATGGAATGAGTGTATTTCAGTTCACCCCTAGAATGACGTGCGGTAAGTTTCAGCCAAATCAGATCATTTTTGAGGTCTCTAGCATGCCCGAAGTATTTAGATATTAGGATAAATGTTCGCGGGGTTTCATCCGCGAAATTAAGTTTTATTTCTCGCGCACGCAAACATGACATTTTATTGATTTAAAAGGGGTGGTGAAATTTCAGGGCTATAAAAATTTTTTTCTGTCATAGATGTAGATGTCGTAGACGTAGATGTCGTAGACGTAGATGCCAAAGCGTCTGGTTTGGTTGTCGTGGAAGAGCCAGCATTTGGTTTTGATGTCGTTGATGGTTGCGTCGTCTTTTTATGTAAAGGATAGGCTAAAAGAGCACAAGGAAAGATCAAAGAATAAAGGCCTCCACTCTCGCGCGTAATGAGCGAAAACTTTTTTTACAACTGTTTTTGCCTACAGAAAAGATTACGTCTTTAAAAGATTTTCGAGCGAAAAAATAAAAAGTTGAAAGAAGTTCAACTTTTTCAACCGTTACGTCAGATTTGCCCAATGGAATTGCTTCATTTTTCAACCGACAAATGACATTACAAAAACGTCAGAAATGCGCATAATTTTGAAAATCTATTTGGTCTACTGTTAAAACGGCTATGTGCACCAAAAACTAAGTTAGGAAACATTGAAAACACTACGTTCGGGCTATTTTGAAATGTTTTCAATGAACCTCGGGGTTATTAATCCCAAATCACCCTCAAAACCATGTTATTACTAGTACTTATCAAAGGAAAAAATCAATAAATCACACTCGTGTGAAAGCTATTATAATAATATGATCAACAAAAGCAATCAATTAGCAATATAGGTTATGAAGCAAAGAATACTTACCGTCCATGAATTGCTCCTCGAAAACGTTCTTGATAGCATCCCCGAACTGGTTGTTGAGGATGCTATTGCCAAACCCTGGTGTTGAAAAGTGATTGAACTGGTAACCGTTTTTAGTTTTCTTTCCAAAGAGTGTTACCGAATGCAGACCATGATGTTGCTGCAATGTGTGTGACTGAAACAAAAAGCAATGAATAATGTCAAGGTTAATAATTAAGGGTACAACCAATCTGTGGAATTGTATGGCTTTTTAAGGAAAGAAACAGAAGAAACAGAAATTAAAAAATGGATTCATTGACAGGCAAGAATTATCAATCGAGGCCCCCCCAGCGGTTTGCGTGATGGCGTGATTGGGACTTTTTTTTTGATGGCGTGATTAGAGATTTTTTTCGGCGTGATGGCGTGATCAAGGTTTTGGCGTGATGCGTGATAGGGCAAAAATTTGAGGCGTGATGCGTGATTTGGGCTATTTTTCGCTATTTTTTGCGTGATTTTAGCGATTTTCGTGATGCGTGATGGAGAAAATTCTTTTGCGTAATGGCGTGATTAGGGGTGCCGCTGGGGGGCCTCATCAATCAGTTCTATTGACCAAAATGATTCTTTCACCATTAGGCGAGATCAATTTAATTTATTGTTCTACGGGCAGATGGTAAAACAAATATGGGTCGGTCGGGATAATAAAAATAATAATTTTCGGGTCGATAAAACAAATACCAAAGAAAACCCTTTACCCTTGCTTTCGATTACCGAAAATCTAAGTCTAAATGTCTAAGACGTTGATTAACTGGGTTAATTGATTGATAAATTGGAGTCGGTAAATATTCGTTCAGAAGTTTGATAGTACTTTCTTTTTTCAAAAGTTAACAAGTGCCATTTTAAATTAAAATGGCATATATTATTAATTTTTTCTTTTTGGCAAAAACAGGGTCGTTCGGGCCCGTAGAACAATAAATTAAATTGGTCTCGCCTTATGCAATTTAAATATTCTTCTAAAAATAAAAATGCTGCAAAACTATACAGCGTACATGTGCTGAGAAAGATAGAGAATGAGTAACATATCCACATAACTTTGAGAAAAACTTTTTTGAGACATAGCGTCAGCCTGGGTTTATGTCCCAGACAAAGATTGGGCCCCCTTGAGTTTTAAGCATTTGTAAAGCAAATGGGCTGTAGCCGCAGGCAAAATTCTTCAATTTCATGAGCTTTAGTTTGAGTAATTGACGCCAACAATTAATAAGCTGAAGTATTCTGAAGTATGTTTAGTGATGAGATTTTAGCTCCCCCATATGAGGAATGCACATCCAGCTTCCTCTTTATTTAGGCAAACTTTTAGGATGTCACCCCCCCCACTTTCCAGGGAGGGGGCCAACGCTATGTTAGAAATATCAATTTCATGGTTAAAATTTTAATTTTAAGTCAAGACTTGTGTTCCACAGAATTTAATTTCGCTAGGATCATAACCGATAATGCCTTCAAACAATCCCTTGTATGGAAATTTTAATTTTGAAAAAAAAATCACATTTGTCTCCCAATCATGCCTGACATCGGTGACCTGGGTCATGCCCGCTGGCACGCACTCGATTGGCGGCTTTTTCTTTCGCGTGAACGGGTGGCCATTTGTACAAACATTTGAATTCTTCTGTAGCTGTCGTTGTTTGAGACAAATAGACATTGTGAGATTCTAGCTCTTGAGCTCTTGAAGTTGGGAATAAACTCCTTTCTTACATCCGTTTTTCAAATCTCTGGTTTAAATGTCACAGAATTTTGAGTCCAGAAAACTTCGCGATTTACGCGAATACATTCCCTTCATTCACGAAATCGAATTGCACATTAGATGCTTTTACCTTAGGTATTATCATTTTGCATGGGGAATCCAATTTAGCGAGAATCAACTTCCTGAACAAATTTGGCTGATTTGCGAATTTAGATTCCATTAATAAAACACTCAAAACTTCGCAAATGACCTGATTCGTTAAATTTTCTGAAAGCAAAAGTATTTACAAAGTAAAAGAATTGACAAATTAAGCTCACTGAGCTCGTGCTCTGTAGAATCATTTTCTTTTATTGTTTGGTTTTCCTTTTCCATTTTCGTTAAGCTTTTTATATATTGTGCTATAAATGGTAAAGTAAAATTTCAATGGATTTCTAATAAGAAAACCAAACTACATGATTTATTGATCATGGGGGGACACTCAGGCAAAATTGGGTAAGGGGATGTGCCACTGATCAGAGTCCCCTTTTTTAAGCTCTGAATATGTCTGACAGGGTCCCAAAATTGCTTATTTTCAAGATGTGTTCTGACAAGGTGCAAGAGCAGCCAACAACGGATATTTGTCAAATGTCTGTACTATTCTTCCAGGAGAGAGAATTTAAGGAGAAAATCCAGGAACAATTTACTTAGCGAACAGTCATGAAAATCTAGGAGGATGTGAATCTTATCAAAAGGACAGGCACCAATTTCATTAAAATATCTGTTCGGAAAATCCAGGAGTGTTTGAAAAAAGAACGCATCAAATTTTCCAGGAGGACTCTGTTGTGTTAGCAAAATCCAGGAGTAATCATGAAAAAGAACACATATATTTTTCCAGTTCCATTGTTTTGATTTTGGCAACCACGGGAAACTTCACTCTCCCCCGTAAAAAATGGTAGGTAAACATCCAGTTCTCATGAGAAAACCCAGCAGAGAAATGGTAGGTAAAGAACTCCTTTTAATCATAACTTCTTTTCCTCTAGATGAATTTTTATGAAATTTTCAGGAGAGATACATAAAATTGTCATTAATATCATGTTTAAATATCTAAAACATTCTCTTTAAAGGAAAGAAAAGAATGGCAATGTTTACATTTCTCTAACCTTCCACAGTACTAAAGTGAGCATTTTTACCTACCGCCTCTACGGTGGAGATGGCGAGACTGTTAAACGGGGGGGGCGTACGGTTTCACGGTATCCGGGATAGGGCTTTTTTAAACACGGGATAACGGTATTTATGAAAAAAAACTACGGGATTACGGGATTTCAGATGACCCACGGTGACGGTATTTGTCAGATTTCAATCTCGGGATACGGTATTTTGAGTAAAAATCTACGGTATTTCGGTGAAAATCATAGAAGAACGGTAAAACCGGGGTACGCAATTCTCACCACAACCAGAGAGTTAAAGTGTAAACGGGGTTTTAAATATTCGAATACTTTTTGGGTACAGCCGTTTGCTCCCAGCTTTACGTAATTCTCACCCACACAGAGAAAATTCTCGCACAGCGTAAAGTGTAAACGGGGCTTTAAATATTTAAATGGAATATTTTTCGAATTCGAATGTTTTCAATTGAATCGAATGTTTTTCTTTGAAAAGTTTTTTTCACACTCGTGCTGCGTGGGCGATGGAGACGGTTGAAACTTGAAAAGTCTTTATCGAATAGTATAGTTGCTTGATCTTGATCGAATGAATTGAGCATGTCTTCAATCCAATGCAGAGGACTTTTCTATAAATTCGGCCAGTCTGGCAAAAATTATCAGGAAAGCATCTTCTTTCGTGTCACAATTCCTGAAGAAGTTCAAAAAGACGTGAAGAAGTTTAAAGATTACATCAGGTTAGTGTTATTTAGAGTATTTTTACACTTTTTTATCTCGTATCTGTTTTATTGCTGATTTTTGTCTTGTATGTGATGTATTTATGTAACTGCAAGGTGATGTATGAGATGTTTTGTCTCGAAATCATGATATTTTAGACATTTGATATTTGAGGTCAACCCTTTGTTTCGTATCTCTCTCCTTGCTTCCCAGCGATAACCGTAGGGGGCTAGAAGGGGTCGGAAGCCGACGAAGGAAGTCTTATTTTGTTGAAGACTAACATGTCTGGAACCATTGAGTTTAAATCCCGAAGGGCTATAGCAGAATCTTTAACCTTTCTTAGGCAAGAAAAAGTGAAGCCTTAAAAAATGCGCCGCATTTTTGAGGACGGATTGAATCTAGCGATTTCTTTGTTTTTGAGTGATACTTTTTCGAAATTTTGGCGGTAAATTTTACTTTCAATCCGGCATTTGTTGAAAAACCAGGCGGGTCGCGCTAGGCCGCGCAACTTTGGTAGGATTTGTTGGCTTCAAATCCTACCAAAGAGATTGACTTCTAGCCTTCGGCTTCTACTTCATTGGCTGGAACGGTGAAACCCGGGACGGGGTACTAGGGCTGCGAGCTGACGAGCTGACTAAAACCGACCCTTATAGAGGGACTGAAATCGAGGAAAAACCGATTTTTCGTGAATTTTGTGACCCTTTTTGGGACTATTTTGCTTGAATTTTAGGCTTTTCAGGGTCGAGAGATTAGGTTCCGTTGTTTTTACAACCCTTAGGATGACTGAAATTAGATTTTGTGATTTTATGACCCTTAGCGGGATTTCGAAGGTCCAAAAAAGGTACCCTTAAGGGTGGCACATACCCGTACCTTTCACTTGCCTAGGTACCCCCCCCCCTTCGGGGCTGGAATGACCCATGAGTATGAGCCATCCCCCCTGATAGAACTATACCCCTTTCCCATAACCGTAATATAGGTAATGTCGGAATTCCGGATTTTTTCTCGTTTTCGTTCTACAACGTTTCTCGAACCGTACGTAAACAAACTCTTTGTTTTTGCAATTGTTTGTACCCAGACCCTTTATCTTTGGAAATTTCAAAGACCCTATTATCTACGTTGCTTATCGAAATTTTATTTTTAGCTGCGGCGGCGCTTATCAGAAGGCGGCGCTTGATAGAAAAAGTACGGTATTTAAAGACTTTGTTTTTTTTATAGCACACATGGTGGAGTTGAAAAAGCTGCAACCAATGCGGGATTGGAAAAGCCATTCGATATTCGTCTCGCCAGGAGAGATTCTAGTGCATCATGTATGTTTGCGATCAATACTAGTGACCAACTCAAACTAGAACTGCCATCAATTATAAATATGACGGATTTTCTTCAAGGTAAAATATAATCTAATAAACTTTATAAACCCTGGAGAAAGTTTTTCAACCTCGGCCAACCAAAATCTTTGATCGAAGTTTTTAGAAATTTGGTACCCTAATGATGGCACTACTCAATGTTGGCATTACTTATTTTTGATGGAAGTTGCAATCAGACCCACATCGAGTAGTGCTGCCACCTGGGGAGGGGTACTCAGGCAAAAATGGGTGTATGTGCGGAATGCTGGTTCTCAAAATATTTGGTATCTCAATCAGCAATTCGGAAGGAATCTTTGAACCAAGTTTTATTTTTTATCTGGGTATCCCTTTAAAAACTTCGATTACGGATATAACTTGTATTATATTTCAATGTTTTCATTGCACATTATATTCTGGAGAGCTTGGAAACTATTCTAGTCGCGAGTTAGGGAGTTGCTAGTTTCGAATTGGGGAGTTGCTAGTTTCGAGTTGGGGAGTTGCTAGTTTCGAGTTGGGGAGTTAAAAAATTACCGGCTACCGAAAAAGAATAACATACATTAAAAGTACGATTTTGAAAGTAAATGTAATACGAGAGTAATATATAACACATATAATACGTATAATACATATACCACCTGTAATATGCTTATTTGCCTTAAACACGTGCCCTGAGAGCATGGAAAGCTATTTTCTACTGTCAATTCATATCCATTCAGATCCATTTATATTTCCTGCATCACATTGAGTATAAATATAATTCTTGATTAAAGTGACTTTAGAAGCATTGTATTTTATATTCAATTCCAATGATAAAATGACAAAAGAAAGTGTCATTATTTTTCTAGCTCTATAAGCTATCTCTACGAATTTTTTGAGGCTAAGATGACTGTCAACTTATATCCTTTTATACAATAAGCATCACTTGCAGTATGATCAATATTTTTTGGGGAATTTCTTTGACAATCATTGTATTTAAAGATTTTGTCAATATTTTTACAAGAACGTGTCATGTTGTCAGCGTTATGACAATGACATAACAGTACTAAGTATTTTGGCTTTGCTAGCCAGCACCTTACCATTTTCATGATCTTAAAGTCAATAATATGTTTGGTACTGGCTAATGTGAAAATTGTACTTTTGGGCTACATTAGTTTAAATTAGAAAATTTTCGGTTGCCGTAAAGTTTTACGAACATCCCAACTCGAAACTAGCAACTCCCCAACTCCCCAACTCACCAACTAGAACATTACCTAGACTCTATTCTGGACAATGCATTGAAGTTCCAGTAACAATATTTCGGATGAGCCTATCATATATGATTCAATATCTCCGAGAGAACAAAAAATTATCAAAAATCGTATTATTTTTCTTCTATCAGTTCTTGTGTACGAGAAGAAGGTTTCATTCTCCCAAAAAAACACCAGTTATACAAATTGTAATTGATAACGAGACGCCATCTTCCTCAAGTCCACCAACAAATGAAGTTGATATCGATGAAAAAGAATTAAAAGAGCTAAGTGATGGTCAGTATCAATCATATTCAACCTTTACTTAGTTATTCAATTATCGACGTGATTCTAGGAATCTTACTTTTTTATAGATAATTCTACTGAAAGTCCAGCTTAACACTCTAACCCCAATTTGGGCTTCATGTTTCCAATCGTTAATTTTTTTATCGATTCTACTGTAGAGCTGGTCAAGAGAAGTGGTTCGACCGTATTTAAAGGTGATGCGAAATCAACCACGAAAAACAAGAAGAACATACTTTGGCCTTGGAAAATTAAGTGTGGTATTTGTAGCAAAGCTCTAATGTTGCGAGCAGATGCAAACGCTATGGGAAGAGTCAACTACTTTGAAAGACGTAAGTAACCTTTAATTATTTTTCTTCATTAGATTCCCGGTTATTCGAACCTTCCCCTTGGATTGCTTACTGCCCTTACTCAACTCAGCAGTTAAAACATAGTCAAAAGACCACAAAGCCTAAATTTCTAGGTAAACCCCCCCCCCCCCCCCCAAAAAAAAAAATTGAAAATGAAAATTTAGTAGGAAAAAAGGATTTTCAGTTATTGGAACTTTTTACAACAGTCACGGTGATTTTATACGGATAGGATCTTTTTTTGAAAGAGGCTCGGACGACCCAGTAGAAAGTTCTGAAAGAAATTAAAAGTTGGAAATCTTTTGATTTCAATATAGTTCTATATCAACATTTATTTTTGCTTCTAATTGTGTAGATCATTATGACGCTTGTATCAAGACGAAACCAAAAGCTACTGTTTCCGTTCGAAAACGTTCAGATTTCTTTGCGAAACCAAAGTCAAAGAAGCCAAAGACAGCAAAGAAGCCAAAGATATCAAATACTTCAAATACTGACTCGAACCCAAAGGAAGTAATTGAGCTTGACGACAATGATGATCTAGACGACAGCTATCTGTAAGATATAATTTTTGCATCACTCCGTGTACTATATATCCTTTATATTTTCTGAACATTTTATAATAAAAAAGTGTTAGACAAAGAAAGTCTTCAGTTTAAAACTTTGTCGTATTATGACACCCCTGTCTCAGTGCCCCGGTGGGACTTTTTCTATCAGTAGGGATAAAATATATCAGTATCCCAAGGTCCCAATAGTATGGAAGCCGAGGAAGGCCATCATAATAAAAAAAAAATTTTTAGAGAAATATATTTAATTTTAGAGAAAAAAAAGTTTTTTCAGAGAAAAATATTTAATTTTAGAGAAAAATACTTAATTTTAGAGAAAAATAATTAATATTAGAGAAAAATATTTAATTTTCGAGAAAAATAATTAATTTTAGAGAAAAAAATTTTTTTCACAGAAAAATATTTAATTTTAGAGAAAAATATTTAATTTTAGAGAAAAATATTTAATATTAGAGAAAAATATTTAATTTTCGAGAAAAATAATTAATTTTAGAGAAAAAAAAGTTTTTTAGGAAAACAAAAGTTTTTAGTTTTTTTAGAGAAAAATATTTAATTTCAGAGAAAAAAAAATGTTTTCGGGGAGCTTTTTTTTTTAAAGAGAAAAGTTTTTAAAAAAAGAGAAATATTTTTTTTCCGATTTGGTGTATGCTTTGCATGAAACCGTCTTTTGGTGCGCGATTTACACGAAGCTATCATTCCAATCACCCACAACCCACCAAGGCCAGGCCACAACCAACAACCAACCAACCAAACTTGTGTTTCAAAAATGGATGATGTTTTTTGTGGAAAATGTGCTGCTGTTTTGGGAAAAGATGACGCATTTTGCTCAAAGTGCTCTGCACCAATACAGCCAAAAAATCCTACTCCTTTGACCCACACACAAAAGGGTTTCAAGCTTAGTGAATACAAAGCCATCAAAAGTAAAACTCGCACTGATACTTCAAGAAGAAAGGTAAGGTTGGTAGAAAAGTATTTGTATTGATATCTGTGCTATTCTATTTGAAACATGCTTAATCCAAGGCTTTGAATGAGCCCTCATTCTCAAAGGACTTTATTGTGTTAGCTAATCGTAATCTTTGGGTGGATTTCCAAGGCAAGGTCAAAGCTGAAGGTTGTCCACTACTAGAATCAGGGCAAGTTGTGATGTGTACATATGATTACATGGCTTTCAAAGAACTTTGGTTCCCCAAAATTATATTTTTGTTTGAAAGGAAGAACCAACTAGGGCATAGGATTTTCTTTTTGTTTACTTTTTTCCAGACCCCCGCGCTCGATAGGATCGATCATCGGAACGGCTCGATGACGGATCGATATGTGATCGATGGATTACTTATCACTCCGGATAGGAGATCGATGGAAGATCCAGCCATTAAAAATTCTTGAGTATCGATCCTTCGTTGATCCATTATCGAGCTAGTATTTCAAAATCGAGTATATCGATTCGTCATCGATCGTTAATCGATTCGTCATCGATCGTTAATCGATTCGTCATCGATCGTTAATCGATTCGTCATCGATCGTTAATCGATTCGTCATCGATTATAAATCGATTATGCATCGATTATAAATCGATTATGCATCTATCAAATATCGAACCCGTAAATCCTCGAATAAGCTTATTAATTTCGCCTTAGCGAAAGTATTATGATAGGCATTCAGAGGCGGTGTCCTCGGACGAAAATTTAGAAAACGAAAGTACTAGATACGGTGGACGAACTTACTAAGCTTAATTTACATTTTACACGTTCGTATAACCACGGACGATGGGACGATTTTCGCGGGTTTTCTTTGGATTACGTCATATATCTTTGTGTCTTTAGCTTCAGTTAGCTTCACAGTTTGGATTTTTTCTTTATTTTCTTATAAGCATACACTTTATAAGAATCAAATCAATAACTCTCGATAGAAAGTGATATAGCCTTCGGTAATTATTTCTTACAAAGTAATCAAGGGATGGCGCGCAATATGAACATATTTACATTATCGGAGAAAGCTTTGCCGGGGAAAAATATTCGTCACTTGCTGGTAGTTGAAAACGCATTAAGGCCGGGGCAAATTTTCGTCGGGGAAAAATATTTGTCACTTGGCCAAGATTTCGTTACTTTTCCCCGACGAAGTTTTCGCTGATAAGGTTTTTTTCTATAAGAATCAAATTAATAACTCTTTATAGATGGTGATATGCCCTTCAGTTATTAGTTCTTAAGAATTAAACAACCATTGTTTGTAAATTGATCTTATCTTTTCAGCGATTTTGAGGCTCGATGTAAAGTAGACTTCAGATTAGCTTTCATCTCTACTTCTTGTTTTTTCCCATGCAGTTTAAACTTTAGGCGAAATTTTCAACTTCAAGTCGTCTTGTTTAATTTTTATTTTAAGTACCGATAAGTAAATCCGGTTTGACGCCATTAGATCGATATGCATCGATTAATCAATATAAAAAAACGGTCGATATTTTGATTGGATCGATAGGTAGAGGTGTCGATAGGTAATCGATAGGTGTCGATAGGTAATCGATAGGTGTCGATAGGTAATCGATAGGTGTCGATAGGTAATCGATAGCGAGAAAGATCGATTAATATTAGAGCTCGATTTTTAGAAAGCGTCGATAGGGTCGATAAGATCGATAAAAGATCGATGATAGATCGATGATAGATCGATGATAGATCATTAACTAATCATAAGCTTAAAAAAATCTTGAGTATCGATCCTCTATCGATCTCATATCCGGATCGATAAGTAATCCATCGATCACATATCGATCCGTCATCGAGCCGTTCCGATGATCGATCCTATCGAGCGCGGGGGTCTGGTTTTTTGAAAAAGGACGACCCTTGTTGATACATATCGGATATTCCGTCAGGACATTCTCCAGAGTTACTTTTTCTGTGTCTAAACTAAAACAGCCATTTTTTGGGTGAAGTCAAGATGTAGTATTTTTTTATGAAAATGTATATACCTATTGTAAGCCATTTTGCACAATTTTTAAGACCATAAGTCCAAAATTGGTTGATCCCCCCTTGGGCCTAGGGGTGCTGATCCTTGTGATGGTTGATGAAATTTTTGGTCTTCTTGAGCCCTGAAATAGGTTAAAAACATCTCTAATCACCTTGAAGGAGGGGTTTGTACTTTTACGGTGTGACGGGATTGGTCCTTTTTTAGTACGGTATTACGGGATTTGACGAAAAAAGAGACGGGAAAACGGTATTTTAAAATCAGACGGTGACGGTCTTTAGGTACATTTTTTCCCTGTACAAGCCGGTGTGACGGTGTGATTTTTTTCAATTTTCAGGATTCTGGGATTCAGCAAAAATTTTGACGGGAAAACGTTATTTCGAACCCCTACAAACCCCTCCCCCTTGAAAGCAATTCTAAGGTTAAATTCTTTTGAGAAAAAATAGTAAAAGTTGAACGGAAGTCAAAATTGGCTATTTTTGGCCAAATTTGGGGGGAAAATGCAAAATAATGTTTGAACTTAAATAACTTTTTTAATGATAAAGCTACAGATCTGAAAATTTCAGTAGTGAAAATATACCAAATATACTCAGAGAAAATGTTAATTTGAAAATCTAGAAATCTTCTCAAAAACCATAATGGCGGCATGAAAATTGAAAGAAATGCAAAATTTCAGATTTCAGCTTAGAAATTTGAAATTTCAGTTCACCCAAAATATTCTTTCCTCCATGCTAATGTTGTGATCTTTTTGCCTCCAAAAAACTGGCAGCATACACACTATATTATTGACCTTTGCTGACCTTTGCCAATTTTCTTCAATAAAATCAAAAATCAGATTTTTTTACTGTACGTTTATTAGAGACCCAAGCTGTCATTTTTAATAGTATCCTTAAGAGTGAGCTGCTTTTTTATATTCAACAGCAAAATAGAGGTGTCTGTTTTAGTTAATAGTAACTTTACTGAATAGTTCTTGATAATGTCTCAATTTTAAGAAAGAATTTCACCAGACAGTGTTTTTTTTTATTTAGACAACAAGAGACGATCCAGCACCAAAAGAGGTAAAAATAAAAGTTGGTCTGGTGGAGCTATCTGGAGAAAAGTTGATAAAAAAGAGAGTTCGAAGATCCCAGTTACAGTGTCTGAAAACGCCAATGCTCAAGACATTTTGAAAGCTGCTGCCAAAAAACATGCTGAACATGATACCTACTTTTACATTACTGATGGCTACGAACTTACTTTCCATGATAATCGACTAGTTCGTTTCCTACCAGGAACCAGTAAAGAATTTGTTTTGAAATCTTATAAAAATTGGTATGGAGACTCGTACGCCAAATTGGAATTTTTTCTATGTCTACAGAGTGACCTGTTACGTTTTAATAATCTGAATGAAGAAAGCCCACCGTCATCACCCAAAGGTTCACCCAAAGGTTCCCCAGGAAAATACAAATCATCGTCACTAGAACTCCAGCAAAACTTAAATTTATCCAGACAAGCAACTCCTCCATCAAGACAAGCAACTCCTCCACCAATACAGACAACCCCTCCAACGAATCAAGCAATATTTCTACCAAGACAAGCAACTCCTCCGCAAAGACAACTAACACCACCTAATGGAGTGCCAAATGTTGCTATATTTCCAGAGCTTCTGGATACAGAGAATGAAATCCGTTTTTACCCTTGTCCAGTATGTAATAATCAATATGCCACAAATGATATTAACGAACATGCAAATGAATGCTTGTTAAAATTTCAGAGTGCTTATGACAAACTGCAAAATACTTTTAGAGTTGAATCAGAGGAGGACGTTCAAATAATTCAAGAGAACAATGAAGAAATTCAACCAAAAACAAACCTGTCTGTAGAAGAACTCCTTGTTGAAATTAAGAGGTGCATTTCAAAATTCCAAGTGGATACAAAAAAAGATGAATACATTAATGTCCGAAGAGGTTTAGAATTTTCCGATTTTAAAGAACATTTTGCAAAAAGCTGGAATAAAAAGAACACTGGTTCGTGGATAAAAATCAAATATCTTGGTGAAGAAGGCAAAGATGATGGAGGGATATCCAGAGAGTTTTACTCTGGTAAGTGATAAATTATTCATATTGTTGACATTTATAACACTAAAAAGGGCTAAAAAGGGTGATGCTGGTAACATCAAAAGAAATGAAAGGGAAGATCTTCAGGCGCTTTTGCATTCCTTTGTTGAGTGTTATAGTCCAACCAGCCAGTTGACCCTATGTTCGACGAAATCCTACCGTTCTAAAATATGCCGGTTTTGGGCAGGGGGGGGGGGTCATGCAGTTTTTATTCAAACACTATGACACTTGTGGTATAGGAGCTAAAATTTGTAAAAACGGTTACTCCTCCAGTGGAGTAACTGCATTTAGGGTTGTACCTAATACAGAATCTTGAATATCAGTTATTATTTTGTGGAGTAACTGCTAATATTTTGTGCAAATTTTGCGTACCTGGAAATTAGTTCTAAATTCCTTAACAAGACATTGTTTTGGTATATAAAGTTTCTTCACATTTTTCTTATGATAAGTAAGAGGAACACACTGATTCAAATTACCTGAAGAACCTCTAAAGTGAAAGAGTCAACGATTATTATAGATTTCGCGAGAAATTATTTTCGAGAATTTGCCTGTTTTTGACCTAATTTCTTTAATTTTTCTAGGGGTTTTCAGCAAAAAGCACAAATAAAAAATTTGTGAAGATCTAATTTCACGAAAACGGTCGAAATGGCCACAACCTAGGTGAACGTGTTTTGGCAGTTTTAGGGGGTGGTGTTTGTGTATTTTAAAGGCAAAAACGGTTACTCCACGGTTAAGTAACTGCAGGGGTGGTGGTATCAGCAAAAAAGTCAAAAATTGGCAGTTACTCCACATAGTGTCAGATAATAACCTCCCCTCCCTGTTTTGGGTCTTAAATTTCCACTTCATGTACAAATTGATGCTTTGCCTTTGACTATTCTTTTTTTTAATTTGAGTAATTTATTCAAGAATCTTAGTTCGGAAATAAATTGAAGGAAGTTTACTACCACGTCACTAAACAACACAATGTTTGAAATTTTAGTATTGCCTCCGCCTGTCCCACGAAGTATTGGATACTTAGGATGGATTTTGTCAATGCTTCTTTATTTTATTCATAGAAGCCTTTCAACAGATAAGAAGACAGTATTTCGACGAAGAATCTGGAGAGCCGGCCGTCGGGCTCATGTGTTTAGCGGACGGTAGCATGGAAACGATCGGACACGTCTTTGTTGCAAGTCTTGTGCATGATGGGCCTGGCCCTGGCTTCCTTTCGAGCTGGGTTTACGAATATATCGCTGGCGGTGTTGAGGCAGTTATCCTACCTAAACAAATGAAAAATCCTTCATACCAGCTAGTAAGAACCTTCAATTTTATCCACATGAGTGTGTAAAACACTTAGACTCCAATTTAAACTTCAATAAAATAAATTTCAGATCAAGAATGGTAGTTTTGCTTTATAAATTTCTCCTTTCATTTTCTTCTTTTAGCTTCGTGGTGCCGATGAGCAACACTTTCAAACTATTTTACAAACTGACGATGGCATGCAGTTGCTTCAAGATATTGGATACCGAGGCAACCCGTTATGCGTTGATATAAAATGGAAAGAAACTATACTGCGGTAAATAATATCAATCATTCTTTGCAGGGGGACTTGGCAGGAACTTCTCCCCGGCGTTAAAAAGCTCGCCATATTTCAAACTCGTATAAGGTGGCCCTTATACATAGGGTCATACATGTTTTTTTATAAGCGTTGCACTTGTAAGCATATCTAGGCTCAGATATGGGGAAAAATTAAGCATATGGCAAGCATTACTTGAGCTTACCAAAAAATTTTTTTACCTGATTTTGGCTTTTTCTGGCTGGAATTTTACGGATTTTCAGTATTTCCCTAAATTTTTGCTCTGGATATAAGCATCCCTCAAGCATTTTTTCATCCTTATAAAGCTTTCGACCTAAGCATCTCTGAGCCTGTTTTCGGATTTTTGTATGCTTATAAAAAAAATATGTAGACTGGATATTAATTCCATATAAAATCATCCAACGCATGAAACCCTTAGGTCTCAGAAATCTTTAATTTTTATCCGACATTTTGAATTTGGTTATTCTCGATAACTTGGGAAAGTAGCTAGTTGTTGAAATTTTGCATGGGAAAGATTTTTGACATGGAGAATTCCAAAATCTTTCTTAAAATAACCAAAAATCAAAAATATCAATGTTATAAAAGGTTTTTAACGAGCAGAAATGGAACCGAAAAGGGGTGTTTTTATACAAAGCAGCTATTTCACCCAAAATTTCAAAGGTGTTAACTGCTGAAATTTTGAGGGTTCTAAGATCCAATGGTGTCATCTGTAATTATTTTTTGGATAATTTGGCATGGAATTACCCTGCCCTGGAATAAGATTCTAAGACTCACGACTTAATAGAACATCTATTTACAGAAGATGTTAGAAAGAAACTTTTTGCTATTTTTAGAACCATGTTTATCAAAGAGAAGATAGAAATCTTAAACTTGATATCAAAACTTTCGGAGGGAATGGCGGTTTATGGTGGCCTTTCAATCATAAAGGAAAATATTGAAACCTTCCGTCCGGTATTTACTGAAACGCATTTATTCGAATGGACTTACGAAAGAGTCTACGAAGTATTGAAACCAGATTTTAAAGGGGCAATTGGATCGAACAAAAGACAGGCAGAGATAAATACTTTCAAATCATTTCTCGACTTCATGGAAGAATCCTTCAAAAGTGGTAAGAATGTTTTTTTGTCATTAAAACAAATATCTTAAGTGAAGAAATTTTGGTGTGGATTTAAAATTTGGCGCAGCAAGAATTTTTCAAAAATGTCGTAGACCTTTTTAGTTTAATCAGAATTGATTATCGCCCTATAATGATAGACAGTAAGATTTTATGAAGCTTGAAATGTCTTCTTTAGGCGTACACATTTTCTTGAGGATAAACTTTCGCGAATAGACGATATCGGCTTTCCGAATTCTTCCCGAATGATTTCCCATGATGTATTGTGCAAAAAAATTCGTCAATTCAATATCGTCCATGAATTTTTTTGCGCAATGCATCATGGGTAATCATTCGGGGAGAATTTGGAAAGCCGATATCATCTATTGCTTAATTTGAAATAATTTCGTAATAAGAAATAAAACTTGGTGCGGATTTAATTTGGCGATTTTCGACATTTTCCGCCAATTTCACCAAATTTTTTCCACTTAAGGTGCAATTCTGATCATCTATCTAAATTTGATGAAAAATTAAAGTCATCAAACCTTGGATCCATTTATATCATTCAAAGTCCAATAAAATGATATAGAAGAATTTAAAAAATGGTACTTTAGTAGGATGAAATTATGCGAGATTAAATTTCGGGAATGACCCAAAAAAGGGACTTATTTTACCAAAATTACATGGTTTTGACAACTTCTTTTGCTAAAATGGTATTTTTAAAAATTTCGCTTGGATTTAATTTCGCGAATCGACGAACCCACGCAATTTTGCGAGTTTTTATTTCGCATAAAAGGGCATAAAATCGCGAAATTTAATCTCGCGAAGCTTAATCCTTCTAAAGTATGAAGTATGAAGTACCTCTCGAAGTACCGCGAAAATTTCTTCCGCGAAAATTTCTTCCCTTAAGGTAATTTGATAAGGATACTAAACTTTTTTTCATTCAATGAACCAAGAAAATTTCACTCCAGAAATTTTATTCAAGGGCCTTAGGAATTGCACTTATAGATACGCCTAGATTGAAATGGTATAAAAGAATTTGTTTTGTTTTAGAATCGTCGAAAATAAAACCGGGTAAAATCATGGCAACGATCACGGGATGTGAGACTATACCTCCACTTGGTCTCCCTATGAAGATTACCGTCAATTTCGTGACAGATTGCAAGCCTTCGCAGCAAGGTACACCATGTACGTGCCTTCCAGTGTTCAGCACATGTTCCTTGAGTGTTGACATACCAGTACATATAACTTCTATGGAAGAAGCATTCGACAAAGCGTTCAAGATGGGAAAAGGTTTTCTTCTCACGTAGACATTGTTTTACAAAAGATTGGACTTTACGTTGATATTATGCCATCTTATGTTATTTTATTGCATAGTAGTACATTAGTGCGTACTTTAGTATTTTTTTGGACATACTGCTTGCGTTAAAATTATTTTTTTTATTCTTTTACAACTAAAAAATTGACTGACAGCCTTAGCCTAGCTAAAAGTTAAAACAAAAAGATAACATCGATTTTAGAGCATTGAAATATCTTGAAATAACATTTTAAGTATTGTATTTGGACAAGGAGCACCATACGATCTTTCCATTTTCAAAAGATTGAATAGCTGAAACGATGACTGGTTTTTTTTTTAGTAGAATAGTTTCACAACTTCAGCCAGAAATGCCGAGCGTTTTTAACTGAACATGACTGTATATTTTGTAAATTATTTAAAGTGTCAAGGGTGCATTCAATTCCAGTAGTTTTGTTTGAATTTTGTGCCTGAATTTGTACGACTACCTGAGCAAATTGCTTATGTTTTGAGGTTACAACTGAAAACAACCAGTCAAAAGGCCCGTACGACTTACTCGACGAACAAAACTACCGAAAGTGAGAATGCGGCCTTTAGACTTATTTTTGCTTTTAGTTAGTTGTTTTAACATTTGTTTTAGTCATCTAATTTCAAGTCCAACAAAACTTCTCAATGAACCGGCTGACTAAACATGCTGGACATGTTTAGCCATTTACCTAAAGCCTCAAAGAAAAGTCGTGACGACATCGACGGTAGTCTTCTGTTTTAGACTTTGATATCAGATGTTTTATTTTGTTTTTAACATAGAAAAGTAAAAATATATTTTATTCAAGATATGTATTTAGGCAATCGGAAGTAGTTTTTTTTGTCTTTGAATCTTTTGTACCACTGTCTCGCCCGGATAGCGTGCCCATAAATTCGTCTCCTTCCAGACAAAAATACGATTCTGTTTTTTTGGAAATTAATATTCTTGTATTCGAAAGTTCGAAAACGTTTGATTGTCGAGTTACTCAGCAGACACACAACGTTGTTGCAACATTTATTCAACATCCAAATAACGTTCTGACCTTGAAACAACGTTGTTTAAATGTTCCGTGCCTGCTGGGTAAAAATGTTTGATTTCAAAAAGATAAGAATCGGCGAGCGAAGGCTGTTTTTTATTGTATTAATTTCCAATACTACAAACCACATATATCGCGGTCTGAAGTTGTAGCTAATATCCATGCATTGTCAGCATGCCGGCGCAAGACCAAAACCTAGAACCTTCAAAAGCACATATATCTGTAAAGCCCGAAGGGCTAGATAGGCAACTTTAAGCTTTCTCCAGCAAAAAAAAGTGAAGCAAAAATTTGACTTTTTAAATTTCGTGCCGATGGATAGGATCTAGCATTTTAATTGTTTTCAAAACGCGAGATAAAAAAAATTAGTCGGCAAACGCTATTTCGCATCTCTCAAACGAGTGAAATTGCTTGTTGTCACGTGATTTCTTTGGTAGGAAATCCTACCAAAACTTGCTTCACTTTTCGATAAAGGCCGCAAATCTAGCCCTTCGGGCTTTACAGATCTGTGTTCAAAAGCTAGACTAGCCTCGCGTCTGGTTTTCCTGAGACACAGAACGCGGTCGTTGTACTCAGCGAACGCAGTGTTGCAAGCAAAGCTGCAGCGAAATACAAGGACTAGTTATTAGTGTCTATTAAAAAGCTTGAATCCGTTGGAGGGAAATTTCTGGATTGAGTATTAAAATCTGTCTTAAAAGTATGTGGACACTTTACTTTTCTAACCTTTTCTCAGCTCCAATTTATTCTCAACTTCAGCAGTTAGAATCAGAGTTACAATCTGACCATTGTCTGGCCTGAAATTTGGTGACTTATTCATTAGGAATTTTTTTTTTCTTTTTTGAAAATCTTCATTTTGGGGCATGCCTGGGGAAAAGTATTTCGCCAAAACGAGGCTAAAACTCGGGCAGCCTAGAAAGCCCAAACAATGTCGAACATAGGGATGTTTTTTTCAATTTTTTAAAATCTTATTTTTCGGGCGACGGATGTAGATGTGGATCCAGCCACTTTTTTAAATTTTGATATGGTAGTTAAGTTGCAGCGAGAGGATGCTAAAATGGAATTCTCGGGCAAAATCCCTGGACATTGTTACTATACCTTATTGGTACTAATTTTCGAGCATCATAAAAACGCAATTTTCGCGCGTATTAATTTTCGCGTACCAGCCAATCAACTTCAAATTATCGGTTTTAATTTTTGCGTACAAAGGCCGCCTATATATTTTTTCTAGGCATATACAAATAGAAATGAAGAATTTTTTGAAGACAAGTGCCATACTTTCTTTCCAAAAACAAAAAAAACATGGTACATTAATTTTCGCACAGTTTTGGGCCTTTGCGTGAAATTGCACGAAAATAAGTACCAAAAACTTATCGGGGAAAAAATGTCAGAGTTTTATTTAGTCGGGGAAAAATTTAGTCACCTGGAGGTATTTTCGTCACTTTCCCCCGACCAAAATTTCAAATTCGTCACTTTTCCCCGAAAAAAATTACAATTAAGTCACTTCCACCCAACTAAATTGTCCAAATGAAATGGTTTCCTTCACTTGCTCCAAAAAGGATATGTAATTCGACGTTTAAAGCACTAATTTCGGTTAATAAAGGTGTAAAAAATTTAGATTTTAATTTTGGTTTGGGTTTAAAAAATTGGGTAAAAGTTTTGGTCGGAGATAAAAAAATCGGGTAAAAGCTTTGGTCGGGTTATAAAATATCGGGGAAAAAATTCGTCGGGGGAAAATTTCGTCACCATCTCAAAATTTTAGTCACTTTCCCCGACATTTTTTCCCCGATAAGGGAGAAATGTCGAAATAATTTTTTTTGGTTTCATTTCTCAACTGTTATTTTGATATTTATATATGCACCTGTAGGTTATGTTTCGAGTCCCTGATTAAATAGGTGGATACAACAAAAGCCTGAAATTAGGTCGACACTGTATCAGAAAATGGGTTTCTTATGTTTCGAAACCGACGGGTACATAAGAGTGCGTCTATCCTACAATTCCTGCATTACTAAAAATAGACAAAAAGAACGACAAATTTCATAAAAAACGACAAAAAAGAACGACATAAATTTCATATAAATATATAATATATATATTTCAACGAAGCAACAGATCAGAAAGATTTCCCCTTCTTTCTTTCTCAAAAAATGTAAACACACAAACATTCGAATGTAAAAAGATTCGAAGTCTATTTTCTTTGATCTAGTTTTCACATGGTTAATGCTTTGTAACAGGGAAAACCCGTCCAAATTTATTAGCAATATTGTTCGTTCGAAATAAAAATATTGCTATAAAAATCACGTTTTCGAGTTATAAAAGTAATATACGGAGGAGATATTTTCGTGTTTTTTCTACACTATACTACGTTGTAAAATACAACTATGAAAATCAAAATGGCGACTAGCATTTTCAGTGTATCATGGAATTTCTTCATCATCCAAAATTCAAAATTACAGCTTTCTACCCTTTAATTTCTGATAGAAAATGGTAAATTTGATTTGTTGAAAGTATTATCTTTCAAATTCTCCTTATTACAGCCTCTAAAATGGAATTTTTTTAAATATTATGCATTATGCATTATGCAATATGCATTATGTTTTATGCATTATGTACCCGTCGGTTTCGAAACAAAGATCTTGAAAAAAATGAAATGAAAAAATGCTGACAGATCGTTCATTTGAAGACCCCCTTTTCGACATATGTGTTCAACCAGTGACAGCCAGTGACTCAAAAAATAATCTATAGGTACATAGGAAGCTAAAAAAACCATAGTTCCCTAAGTCCAGTAAAAGATGGACTAATAATCAAATACAAATTACATAAAATATATCGGCAGGTCCAAAATGCATAAAACATAATGCATATTGCATAATGCATAATGCATAATATTTGAAAAATGTCAATTTTAGAGGCTATAATGAGGAGAATTTGAAAGATAATACTTGCAACAAAACAAATATACCATTTTCTACCAGAAAATAAAGGGTAGAAAGCTGTAAATTTGAATTTTGGATGATGAAGAAAATCCATGATCCACTGAAAATGCTTGTCGCCATTTTGATTTTCATAGTTGTATTTTACAGAACGCAGTATAATGTAGAAAAAACACGAAAATATCTCCACCGTATATTACTTTTCTAACTCGAAAACGTAAATTTTAGAGCAAGATCTTTTTGGGTTTTCTCAGAGATCTTTTCGAAATTGCTAATAAATTTCAACGGGAAAACCCTTCAACTTCTTACAAAGCATTAACCATGTGAATGTTCTTTGTTAGATATATCCAGCCAATATAAATTAAAGAGCTTCATCCGGAAGCTAGATCAAAGAAAATAGACTTTGAATCTTTGTACATTCGAATGTTAATGTTTTTCTTTGAGAAAGAAGAAGGGGGAAATCTTTCTTATCTGTTGTATCTTCTTATTATTTATGCTGATGGAAAACCCTTTATGATTCGAATATTTTCTCTTTCTTTCGGATTCGAAAAGTAAATATTATGTCTGGGGAAATCCCTCTGATTGGAATGTTTACAAGAAACTCTTCTAAAGAGGTTTTCGCGGTTTTAGCCTCTGCAAAGGAGAGTTTTAGAAAATATAAAATCGTTCTGTAAATTACACAATACTATTATGCATTATGCAATATGCATTATGTTTTATGCATTTTGTACCTGCCGTAAAATATATTGTGCTCTCAATCAAGACGATCAGCAATCAGCTTAAACATGTTCAAAGCGCTTTCCCAATCCTTTGGTGGGTATTCGAGTTGTGCTTCGTTGATAATTTCTTCAAAAAACCCCTGTATGTCTGGATCTGCGTTTTCAATCTCGATATTCAATGCCTGTTCAAAAATGTTTTCATCTTGTATTATTTCCTCGATATCCTCATTCAGTACTTGGTGACCACACTCTTCGTAACCAACGGTTTCTGGTAAATAATATAACTTATCTGGTACTCCGGAAACTTCACAGTTGTTGGATTGACGTATGTAGTGGTTGTTCCATTCATTCTTGACAGTATCAAGCTGAGACTGTAGGAACTTGGAAAAGACGAACCAAACACAATCTTTGTGATTGTCGTTTCCTGGTATCAAATAACCACCATCAACCAATTCTTTAAAATACGTGATTATCCAATTGGTAAACCCTCTCCTCTGATGAGACCACCAATTTTCGATTCTTTGATTCTTGATAGATTGGCCGTACTGGTGGGCATTTTCATTTTCTTGAATCGTGCACTGTATGGCTGCAACCAGTCCATTTTCGGTTCCACAATCTGTACGAACTGTTTTTGGAGAAATCTTTAGTTGTTTTATTGCATGGATAAAATAGCTAGCTGGAATTAATGGGTTATTGTTACTTTTGCATACCTCCAGCCATATGATTTTTCTAGAAAATCCATCGACACAGCCGTGAATGGGTAAACCATAGGGCTTAAGTTTATCGTATCCGTCCATGTGCCAGGTACAGTTAGGCCCTTCAGAGCGATAAACTCTTCTTCGAAGCCTCCTAGACTTCCTTTCCTCCGTTCCTTCAGGGTCCACTTCTTTCAAAATATGCATGACAGTATCACGTGGAACTGTAATATTGTATGTGGTGCGTAGCTTGTTCCACATTCCTCTGTATCCCAGTTGACAAGATGGACCTTGTAATTCAGTGGTTATAATTTGTCTAAGCTGGTCAATATTGATGCCATTGTCTCTTTTTCTTAGATTCAAGGCAGCTAATCTTCGTTTTAATGTCCTTAAACTTATGTTAATGCTATGTTTACGTCTCAAGAATTGCAGGATTATTGCATATTGAAATCCCCTTCGAAAATAGTGTTCAATTATCTCGTCTTCATTCTCCATGTTAGCAATATCCAATGGCCGTTTCTTTGTACCACATCTTGTGCAAAAGACATCACCTATTGAAAAAGCTTTCCCACATTGATAGCAGTACATGGTGTTTCTCAAAGCAGTAAACCATTTGGTAAACACATTCCTTTGGATTGCATTCTTGATACAACCTGCTGCCCCACCAGCATTGTAAAATGTGTATAAAGCTATTCTATTGAAAACATAATGTATTTGTGTAGTAAGGAACACGAAATCAACTAAAAGAATTATCTGGCAAAAAAATATTTTGTCAAAAAAAAACTTTTGTTATGGTAAAAAGATATATGTTTTCCCCAAAAGATTTTTTCTCTAAAATTCAATATTTTTCTCTAAAATTAAATACATTTCTCTAAAAACTTTTTTTTCTCAAAAATTAATTATTTTTCTCTAAAATTAAATATTTTTCTCTAAAACTAAATATTTTTCTCTAAAATTAATTTTTTTTTCTCTAAAATTAATTTTTTTTCTCTAAAATTAAATATTTTTCTCTAAAATAAATTTTTTTTCTCTAAAATTAAATATTTTTCTCTAAAATCAAATATTTTTCTCTAAAATTAATTTTTTTTCTCTGAAAAAACTTTTTTTTCTCTGAAATTAAAAATATTTCTCTAAAAATATTTTTTTTTATTATAATGGCCTTCCTCGGCTTCCATACAATAGAGAAAAGAAAATCTTTTGTTTACTGCTCAAAAAATCCAGTCATTTAATTTACGATGAGGACAATTATTGGTTAATTTCCGGGAACAAAGTTTTAGCCTGTTTTTCCAATTGAAGTGGGTCCCGCTGGCTCTGTGACGCTGAGCATCTTTTAGCCAATAGAGTAAGACGGTAATATAGCATTTTATTAACGTCTTTTTAAAGTTGAAGACGTCATTTTTGTAATTAAAGGCAGTTTTATGTTAAAAGTGCCAATGAACCTAAAACAAAAGCTTTATCTTCAAACCCCTAAACCGATTTTCTGACTGTGGTCAGAGCCCTCAACTCGATGAGTAAAAACTTTTTAAATTTTAACTTAACCATGACAAACGATAGCTCTTGACTCAATAAACATAAATATAGTATAATAGCCCTATAATAATAAATTTTTCAGAAGACCTGACCCGAAAATTGGAGTTGCTTATAACAAAAAATGTGTACAGCACTGTACAAAAGTCATATGAGGATAAAGTAAACAGCAAAATTCATTCGCGATGTAGTTCTACCACCATTTCTCTTTCCGTAAAAAGTATCGATTTGAATCACTTAAGTGGATGGACTATACCGTATTAAAGTAATAAACAGTAGTAACAGTATTAGGAAATACACTGGTCCAAATTCGTCAAAAAAATTATCCACTTGAAATGAAGGACGCATTGAAATAGAGAAATAACTTATGTTTATACTGTTTTAGCGAAAATGATGAATCAGATTGGGATCGGGGAGAATCAGATTGGGATTCAGATGATTGTGATGACTTCCCTGACCCTGACCCTGACCCAGACGACATGGATACTGACCCCAATGACCCGTTTGCTGAAACCGAGTCAGATCAACAACGTATTGAAGATTATCTCGAAAGTAACCATTTGGATGAAAACCTGCTTTGAAAAGTGGCGTATTCTAGGATGTGGATTTGAACAGATGGATTGGGTTGCTGTTCAACTGGATAAACTTATCAGAGAAGGAAAAATCTCAAAGAACCATATATTCTACAAGTACGTGTCAGATATTGTCAAAATGTTCATCGACCCTAAACACTCTTTTGATGATGATGTCGTTGAATTTTTCTCGACTATTATGTACCTAGGAGGAAAGAAAACTTTCAATTTCGTCCGTGGACCCATGTTTTATGGACAGGGGAGAATGCCAAATGCAAGCCGAGATTTTAATACTTTGCGCATGAATCTTGGAGGTCCTTCAGAATCGTTATGTCTAAAGGAAAATGCTGCTTTCACCACAAAATCTGGCGTTATAAAGTCACTGAATCAAATACATCTGGTAACTTTATGTGAAGAGTCAACTGAGAAGCCTGAACCTTTGGTTTCTAATGATAAACTTTTAGTTTTCCCTTGCACCTACAGTAATGACGGTACGGCTCTAAAACCGGCAGTAGAATTTGATCCGTATCAAAAACTAATGTTGGCTTGACTGTTTCAGTGGACCTAGATTTCATAAAGGAGAACGACCCACCGGACCCAAAAATGCTTAACGAACTCATCGTGACAGAAGCTGTTGTAGGATCAGTCACCTCAATCGACAACAAACTATCGTTACCAATATCAGTAGAGTATACTCCTAAATCTGGAAAAACAGGGGAAAAATTAAAGGAGATGTTTGAAAAACATATTAAAGCAATCCAACTATGTAAAGCTTGCGTAGAATATTCGAAAGCAACTGACCAAATTATTGACCCGAACAGTATTTGTGATTCTTATTGTGATGATGATTGCTATAAGAACAGAGAACTTTGCCCCTCATGCATCGACAATGGCCAAGTAAGCATATATCCAGCGGTTAGAATATGCAAAGCGTGTATCTCAGAGAACCGACAATGTGTCAAAAGAGCTGTCTTCGTATTAACAACTGATTGCGAAGAAGGCAATAAACAGATGTTTCTTTTAATAAAAAATGCCTTAGAGAAAATGACTATCGACCCTGATTTAGCATTGATGGTGCCACTCCCAGACACTCCACATCTGGGTAAAAGTTTTAAAGCATCTTTCAGTAATTGGATTCTAAAACTTTTTAACGAAAGAACATGTTTGGGGTTATTACATACCTTACGAAATAAATCGAGTAAAGAGGAAATGGAAATCATGAGAAAACTGCTACCCAAAAATGATTATGTCAGGAACAAGGATCGTCAAGATCCAATAGCAGTTCTTAAACTTTCAGAACCAAAACTTGTTGACCATCTCTCAAACATCGGTTATGTCGCTCACACCATAATCCCTGAAACCACTAAGTTTACACAAAAAAACAAAGTGGGTATGTATCCAAGTCCTCTAGATGTATGTTTGGGTCCTTATGGTTTTCTTTACATCCTCAGTCATGATCAATTAAAGCAATCTGTGAATATTTATAAGGTTCAGCTACATAACCCTGTCGAGAAGATTGAACTGATAAAGTCGGTAAACGCAGAAAACATATTCTTCAAAGACAACCGCTTGTATTATTTCAAACCTAGGGGAAAGATATGTTTTATCCCTACCAAAACTAAGGACCACACAAAACTTCGCTCAAAAAAAGAAATCTTAAATTATGCCGCAACGTTTGGTTTAAAACTGACCAATGAGAAAACACTATCACAGTTGAAATCTGAAGTCACTCAGTATGTAAACCTCAAGAAAATCGAGTATCAGTCCAATGGATTTTCAGAATTGGTTGTAAATGTTTCTGGAGAGCCATCGTTTGATGCCTTGTACTTTACTGACGATGATTCACTAACAATCTATGCTTGCAGCGATACTGAGAAAACAATCTTTAAACTTGATGGAAGATTCGATGGGTATGTAAAATCGTTTTTTCCTTTTGTCTAAAATCACTTAAGGTCAAGTATACATTCATGGCATTAGGTTTATTTATTGTATCGTTACCCTGAAAACCTGAAAATCATTTTGTAATGGCTGTCCCCCAAAATTAAATGTATTTTTTTGAAAAGTTGATGAAACGGTTTTTAACAAAAACACCTTCATTATTTTATTATCATCATCATCTTTCGATCTACGTCCAAAAGGACCTAGATCGGAAAAACAGTCTCAAGAGAAACAAGGTTAGATCGTGGAGCCGGAAAAGCAGGGGCTTGAACCCTGGTGCTGTTTAGAGGAGTCGTAACTGTTTCTTTCGATAGCTAAATGTTTCTAATGCTCCGCGCCACTGGATACACCAAATGTCATAGATACACTAATTATTTATAACGACCCCCACTTTTATGGATTTCCTTCCTGGAGTATCCACCACTATGCACAAAAGAATATCTGGAATTATTTCAAAGGAATTAATGAAGGTATTATTAACTTTTTAGCTATGGCATTTTTGGCAAGCTTGAAATCGTGTCAAAGTATCCGGAAAACGTAACTTGTATCAATGCTCTGTGTTTGTCTGAGAACAACGCTTTCTTTGCCGATAATGAGAATCTTTATTTCCAAGGTGAGTAAATATTTTACAAAGTGAAATTTCTTACTGTTATCAAATCTTTTTCTCTTTGATTGGTATACTCATTTTGATGAGAAAATTCTCGGTTTAATCGTCAGCAAAAATACTCGAATCTGATTGGATGAACCAAACCTGCTTTGTGATCAGTTTGTGTAAGTGTATAGAGAAAATTGTCAAGAACGGAGGTTACACATTACGCCATACACACCGGCTACTGAAATAATAAATTGATAGTTGACTTTTTCTCCTTTAACTTTAAGACCTGACGACAGGAGAGCTTAAACTCATCAAACATTGCCAAGTTCACACTATATCACGTTTCAAGTCAGGAATCGTCTTCTCATTGCCAAAAGAACATAAAGTTTGTGTTTGGAATGATGACAAAGGACTTCAAGATTTGATTGGCTGTGGTAAGGCAGGATATGCTGACGGTAGAGCCCTTCAAAGTCAACTGCATCAACCTCTGGGAATATGTGTCGAGTTTGACAATGTTCTTTATATTGTGGACTACAAAACGTCTTGTATAAAGATAGCTTCAACAATGGTCCACACAGCAACGTTTTTGGAGGCAATTGGCAAATTGTTGAGAGCATTCTCTATTCATGAGAAGAAAGGTATGACGTGTTTGTTTGTGCCATTTTAAACCTCCTCTTTTAAATCTTGTGAACTACCCTATTAGAAAGGGGGAGGGGTAAAGCTTTCCCGAAAATGTAACCCAGCTGGCACATAACGTTGTTTCAACGTCCATCCAACGTTCATAACGTCCATACACTCCATATATAACGTTAGACAAACGTAGAAACAACGTTGTGTATCAGCTGGGAAGGTATAATTAATAAAGCAAGGTAGATTTTCATAAAGAGGCGGGGTAAAGGGTTTTTGAAGGGAAATTTGTAACGATGGGAGACAGAACTTGTAATTTGGTAATTATTTAAAACATTACCCAAATTAGGGAATAACTTGCATCATTATATGTACAAGATTTGTTTTGGCGAAAGTTCTTGAAAAAAGGCATTTTTCTTAGGACAGCGTACATCCGTACATTTTAAGCAAAGGGGATCGGCGTAACGGATTGACCCATTGAAGGGGGAGCGATCCTTCTGTTACTATGATTTACCATTCCATGCACGTATCGTTTAGTCGAATATTTTAAAAGTACTTTTTTTTCTAAGAAGTTTAATGCTGAAAACACCTCATATTCTAGGTGATTACGAACTCAAAGCTCTTCCGGATGGATTAAAAAATGATTCAATTTCACAATCACTTAATATCATGTCTGGATTCGAGCAAGATATTCGGACCAGCGGAAACAATGTTCCAGCTGTATTAACTGGTGCTCAAGGGTTCGTGTCTACAAAGTCCTTCGTGTCATTGCAGCTGACGGAATGGTCCATTACGAGACTGATTGAGAATCTTTCGTCGTTTAAATTCAACAACGCCAACTTTCTGAGCATGATGACCCTGTCTGTGGAGCATTTTCATTCCACCACACACGTGAAACATGTTCTAATGAGTCAACTTCAATATGCAAGAGAATTCATGCGTGCAATAAAAGAATCTCTCAAGCGAACAAACCCTTGGTCGGCTCATTATTTCACCAGTAGAAAGGGGAGTTGGTATCCTCCTCCAGAAGGAAGTTTCAACTTCAAAACGTTGGCAGCGCTCCTTCCGAAAAAGAAATCTCATATCCCAATGGATAAACAGAAAGTCGAAAAATTACAAACTTGGGCTAACAATTATACTAAAGCAGTTCGACAAAGAACGGTACATCAAGAAACAACCATGGCGAAAATGGGGACATTACCACATTACATTTACACTACAAAACTGAGTGAAGTGATTGAGTCAACAAAAGCTTATCAAAGAGTCGAAAAAGATCAAACAATTGAGCGTAACCAAGACGATCAACAGAAGGAGTCATCATCAGTAGAAGCAGAGGAACCAGAAAAACCAGTGGAATCAGAAAAAAACCCAATTAAAACACAACGCGACCAGAAAAACCAGAGGAACCAGAAGAACCTGATAAGTTTGATGAGTCAGGCGATGAGGACGAAGTGATGAACGAACCCATCAATATGGACAATGCTCTTGACGAGGGATCTTTCTTCCTTGTTGGTCGCTCCTCGAGATTTGGTCGATCAATCAAAATTAACTCTAAATTGTTGTCTTAGGATATTGTCTTATAGGATACTGTCTGTATATATATATTCGTCTATGGTCCGGAAAAACATCTAAATTTTTTGGTATAGTCAAACTATTATGAAAAGTCGAGATACCTTAAGGGAACTAATTTTGCCTGGAACTAATTTTCACTTTTTTCGTGGTTTTTCGGCAAAATCATAATCATACTGTTGATGAGTGAGCTAAACGTCTTTTGCCAAATAAAGGGTCATGATATAAATCTTTGGAGTTCACATTACCAAACTATCAACTTTCTTGGTTTTACGAAAATTCTTCACGGGATCGGTATTTTCGGAAAAAAACCACGGGATGACGGGATTTCCTCGAAAAATTTACGGGATGACGGGATTCAAGATTGCCGTACGCCCCCCACTTAAACGGTGTATTTGTATAAAACACATGCATTTTTCCAGGAGCCCAAATTTCCTCATCGAACAGATATTTTTTCCTGGAGCTAAAATTGTCTCATATAACAGATGTACTTTTCCAGGAACCAAAAGTCAAAATAACAGATGGTTTTTTCCAGCCCTGGGAACGCTTCTGAACAGCTATTTTGTGTTTTCTAGCCGGTGGTTGCTCTTGAAGGTGGATTTTTGGTTATTTTAGACAATTTTCAGGGTTGAAAGGAGAAAAAATTTCAATTCTTCGTCTCCTGTCAGCCATTTTTTGCCACTTTTCAGCGTGAAAGTGAAAATGGGAAAATTTTTTCAATTTTTCTTTCTGACAGGGTCCCAATTTTACCAAAAATACATAATCTGACAGGGTCCACTTTTGAAACTCCAACAGCCTGCTCGCCAGCGCCATAAAAATTATTAGAAAAGTTCAGCCAGTCTATGCTCTAATTGGCTCTACTTGCAGTATACCGCTAACACAGCAAACTTGAATCATTTTAGGTGAAATAGCTTAAAAAGAAATATTAATGGTAAAAAACTCTCCCCAAAATGCTAGTTACCCTATTATCTAAAGTGAACAACACCAAAATCAATAATTCATAGGTCCCACCACTTGAAAATTTCCCATATAAAGCTGACTTTCCAATTTTAAAATGGATGTTCAATCACAATAAACCAAACAATTCAATGACTAAATATTACACATACAAAAAGCATTGGTTGAATTGCTTCCTGCCTTGGGAGTTTGAATGACCAAAGCAAAAGATATCTTCTGGGTCAACCTACTTGTAATGGATAGGCCCCAGATAAACCCCTACTAAATAACCTTTTAATATAACCAGATATGACATAAGCATGTACACGCCTTTTTCAGAGGTGAAAGAGTGTATAAGTTGTTAGCATTAGTTTTCTATTTCATATTGTTAGCTGCACCAGAAGTAAAATAACACCGTAGAACAGCAGGTCGAAAATCCCTGTAAGCCTCACCTAAAATCCCACCTTAACCTATTTCCATCAGCTGTAAGTCAAAAATTTTGAGTTTCCACCTGATTGCTTTAGGCCCAAAAATCCAAAACTTCAGGGTGGCGGCACGCTAATGCAAAAGTTATTCAAAGGTTTGTTGGTATCACCATCTTGAGGCAAGTTTTCTTGGAAAATGAACAAACCTTGTTTTTATTAAATTTCATGTTGTTCCAATTAATAAATTAGCAGACTGTATTCATCAAGATGAACATTTTACAAGAATTTTCGTCATTGGATTGGTTGTTAACTATTAAGACAAAACTTTAATTATATTTTTCTAAAGAACTTGTCATCTCCATTGTTTTGAATAACCAAGTATATGAGCATGTTATAAAAACTTCTAGACATCTGGTATTTTCGACCCTAAACAGCCTTGACGAAAATGTGAAAAAGGCACCACATCCTAAATCTGTCGAACTGAAATGTTTTAACAGGGGGTCAAATAGTTGGTACAAGACAGATATACATAATAACTGATAGCCAACGTTCTAGCTAATAATATTTAAAAGATGTATACTATTAATTAGCTTAGTTGCAAACAAGCTTGATAAAAACATGCTCGCCTTTGCTGAAAACTTTTCATATTCCCAAGGTAATGAAAATGTTTTGTTATCCAAAACCAAAATAACTACATCTACAATATTCCCAAGAGCAATAAAAAATGACAAGCTTTTTTTTGGAATATGAACACTTTTGATTTTTTTTTCTCAATTGGAAGAGAATGATTTACGTATAAATTTCCAGAATAGATTAATTGAAATTTTGAGGGGTTAGCAACAACCGAGTTATGCTTAAACCAACCAATAACTATATGTAATTCAAAGAAGATTTAAATTAACTGAATCAAAGGCTTTTGACAAGTCAACATAGTTTCCTTCCCCCCTTTCTGCTGGTTTTTTTTCCTAAAAATTTTCTCAAGGGGGGGGGTTGCAGATTTTACAAAAGGTCCAATAGAATAATTTGGTCAATTAAGATTATTTGCAATGGCACTTTGTCAATTTCTAATCATAAGATGGGATGTTGAGTACTATAAACGGTCTTTTCTGAAACTATAAAGTGGATTTGAGAATTGAGGTTCAAAATGAACGTTGAGTTAATTTACAATCAAGCAGTCAAATATTTTATGAAGAAACAGTGGTGGAAGCCCAAATACAAGACAAACATCCTGGATATTCCCAAAGTTCAACTGGTAATAAAGCACAATTACAAGCTGAAAATTCTACAACATATGATGATGAAAACATAACAAGGCAGCAAAGTGATGTAGCAGAAAATGAAGAAGCAGTGGTGGAAGCCCAATCACAAGACAAACGGCCTACTCCTGGTGATGAATCAATTGGTCATGCCCTATCACAAGGCATTAATGTTTCCAGTGATCTTGACGGGACTCCTCTTTCAGTTAAAAGTTCTAAAGTTCTTTTTACTATATGCTTTGATCCAAATTGTAGGCCCTCTAACTTAAACAGCTAAAATGAATCTTACTGACTGTATAGAATATTTGAGTACCTTCAGTTTCATAGTTTCCTCCTGGGTCAGTTCCCTGCTGAAATTTTTAGCATCCCCAAAAAGAAAAATTATAGGCCCTTTGTAAAATCCACCAATAAATTCCCCCTCTTTTGGAAAGTTTTTGTTTTGGGGAAAAACATGCCCCCTGCAGAAAGGGGGAGGACACTATGAGTTTGCTGGCTAGGTTGACCCTACTTCACTGGGTTTTTTAAACTTATAAAGAAAAAAGTTTTCCTGTATATTCATTTGTAGGAGGAATATCATCGACACCAAAAAGTTACGCAAATCTTCAAACAGGTGGTGGTCAAGGATATTTCAAAGATATTTACCCTTAGTTCTTAGGTTTTTCTTTAAATTTTGATTCTTCTTGGGTGTTTTCCACCCAGGAGAGTTATTTCTATTTTCAAGCCCAAAAACTTCTGATAAATTTCTTTGAAAAGCTGAAACACCATCAGACCAAAGATTTATTATACACTGGATAAACGACTCATGAAACGATGGAGAGCGATCATTGTATTTCTTTTGTTTCAGAAAACAATTGATGTTCTAGCTTTGTCCGCAAAGGACAACTGTCATGGCGGCTCGAAGATGTCTGATTTTTAAAAATGTTTATCAGTCTTATTTTTAAAAAGTTCTCTAGCTCTTTCTTTTTGTACATTTGCAGAAAGAAAAGTTTGAAAGTAAGGCTAGTATTCCAAGCCAGATACATTTGTGAAATCTAATGTGAGAAAAACATCAGCAGACAAGAAATCCAGCCAAAATGCTTATAGTGACACAAAATTTTCAATTGGAAATATCTTTCCAAGACTGTTCCCAGAAGAGCTGAAATTAACATACATAAGACTTGAGTGTCTTGGCTCTACTATGGTATGAAAATCCTTTGGAGGCACATGGTGGCAAGGTGGTTTTTTTTAGGTTGAAGTTTGAAAATTTCCGGTGTCAACATTAAATTTCTTATACACAACACGTCTTTTGCATCTTTCTCACAGCTTGAAACGTCATAACGACTTATAATTATCAATTAAGTGGAAGAATCCGACTCTCACAGGAAAGTTTTAAGTCTCTTTTGGGAATTGGATGAGTGATTTTCGATAAGAAATGCAATAAAAATGCTTCGAAAAATCATTTAATGAGGGAAGGAGAGTGAACAATACTATCATTACTGCTAGTACACGAGAAATCAGCAAAAATCTGTTACTTGTATATCCAGTGTATAATAAATCCTTGATCAGACTTTCTAAACTTTTTTTCTGACAGAAAAATCTCTTCCTCCTTCCTCTACTACCGAGTTTGTTTATTTTTCAAAGATTTCGAATCTTTTCGTTCGACGTTCGAAAAAAAGACCAGACGTTCGAAATTCATGATATTCATGACGTAATGTTTTCTACGGAAATACCCCAGATTTAGCCAGTAGTAACCTGGAGATCCATGCTATGATTTCTTATTCTATTTACTGATGGAGAAATATATAGCATGGTATGGGCTGAAAAGTTTGAGTTTCCCAGATCCTAATAACGGTTGAAAACATAGCCAATCAAATTGTTATTCTTTTATTGGTCACACTTTCTTAGAGAAAGCGCAACTTCCGAAATTTGGTTTATGATTTAGTAAGTGAGGACAGCGCTAAATTTGAATTTCCCATTGTAAATTTTTTGAGGCAGATTTGTGGTTATTGTCTTTGTGATTGTTTTCTGCCCACCACGCTGAAGCTCTAAAGGGATGGGTGAAAACATACACAATCTGACGAATATATATGCAATCTCGAAATCGTAAGGACCGCGTTCGTCTAAAAGGACTGGGGATGACAACAAAGTTGCGTGATTGTGTTTACGAATAGGGCGCCGTATCAGTTTTTGACTTTCTGGCGCACAACAAGATTCTTGTTGTAAAATTTTCCTCAGATGTATAATTTTCAAGTGCTTTCAGAGGTTTACCGTGCAGGTAAGAAAATTATGAACAGCTTATGAATTTGGCACACAAGATCCTTGTCACTTAAGGCAACTTTTGACAAAAAGTCTTTTTGATGACTTCACTCATCATGCACAAAGTGAGCAAAAACAAAAATTTCCTTTTGTTCTTTTAAATAGCTATTGTATTCTAAAACAAAGGCTTCAGAAAAAAGTTGCCTGAGTCTAAAATGCTTATTTTACACAGAGAAAATTTTTCTTAGCCCGTTTTTTCTCGTAAAATCTTTTGAATTAGAGAATAAAAAGAGAATCATTGTTCGTTTGTTCACTACAAAATACCAGTTGTTTCTTTATCTTGCGCTTCTTAAACGCATCAAGGAAAAAAAAGGTTTCTTAATAAACAGTTTAGAGTTTCATAAATGAATAAAGGTTCGAACCAAACGATTTGAATTCAAAATTTTCTTCCACCGAGGGGGGGGGTGAATGAAAAAGTACGTACTTACTAGAGGGAGTATAGCCATTTGTGTACGCTTGCGTACAGGGGGAGGGGATACTTGATTTTCAACATCTTAGTGTGTACGTACTAAGGGGACGACCCCAAGGTCTAAGCCGTGAATTGTTTTGTGAATTTTTTTGTGTTAAGGTGGTATTCCAAAAATCCTGTGTCAGACTTTCTGAAACACTGAGTTGAGCTATGAAGTTAATTCCTTTTTTAAATGACTAATTTTTCTAAAGTTTGCGGAATGAATTGAAAATGTTTTCAAAAATATTTTTCAGAGGGTCTGAACCCTAAAAAACTGATTTTTTGAGATTTTAAGTCAGGAAACCAGTTTTTAAAAAATCTAATAAATTCATTGCATTCCAAACAACAATTTCCCTGAAAATTTCAAGTCAAAGTCTTTATCTGATCCTGAGATATTCCTGACAAGGTACATGAAAACCTGAGAAAAATGTGGCTGCGTGTTAAAAGGCTGAACCGTGCGTTACATGCAAATTGAATACAAACTAAAAAGGTCCTCTTCAGCCACGGTACAAAAATCAACAAAAACGTGTTGCGCTTAAGTCACGTAAACATAGCAAAGTTTGTTGTGATCTTGCGAAAACATATAATTTGGGTGAAAACTTTCACAAAACTGTGACAAATTGTTCATTGATAGTCCAGGATGACTCTGTAGCCATAAAAACATTTCTGGTGCATATTTTCATTCATATAGACTTGAACTGACAATGAGCTGACTTGACCTAAGGCGGTTATGAGTAGCGGGTGTCAGATGAGAATGTATGTCTTGAGAAGTTATGTCCAGTTCATTATAATTCACATTTCCATCTTTGTTACATCATGTTGTGCTTGGATTTAAATCTGCTACAAACCATTATGTCAGCTACTAAAAGCACACTGCCAGCCCAATGCGCAAAATAAAATGGTGGCAACTTAAGAGTTTTACGCAGAAATCAAACATAACCATATACAACCAAAGTACAGCAATGTTCTAGCTTCTGTAGAGTCTATTCTTGATTTAAATCATTTTCATCAAAAAGATTTTTTTCCGTTGCTAGGGGGATATTTTAAGCACCAAGCAGGAAAAAAATGCTCACCGCAGCCTGAATAATAAAGATAGCACTCTGAAATTTTCAGGGGATGTTCAGAAAGACTTAAGGATCTAAAAACACCCAAAAATCGAAATTTAATTATTTTTTCAATGATTTTAAATTTGGCAGTAGACCGCCACCTTAAATTTCAAAAAATATCAAAGGACCACTTTAAACATGTTTACCACAATCAAAGAAGCAAAATTTAATCCTCGTGAAAATTAATCCAATTGAAGTATCAAAGTCGATTGATATCCAATTCATCAATTGGTTTTCGGTTGGTTATTAAGTGAAAGAAAGCTGCCAATTGTATTTAGTGAGAGTCTGGTCCATGTGATTTGTACATAATTTCTTGTGCCAATGATTAAAATATTTTTTAATATTATGGTATTATTACACTTTTTTTGGATTAGTAAAAGTTCAATGTAAAAGTTTTAATCAACTTTTTGGACTTTGAAGATTTGGTTTACAATTTTTGTGTGAGTTTCATAGCTAAGTAGCTGTACGTATGTGTCGTATATTAAGAGTTCGTTATTGTGTATGTCAATCAAGAAACTTTTCTTGATGACAAACTGTATTTTCTGGGAATTAACAAGTAATCTTTGGTAACATCTGATCAGATTTTTATTAAATTGGGATTGTGTTGCCATGGTGCTTGTGTCACAGTATGTGACATTGTGTGTTATCAATAAAACCAAAATCAATAATCAATGGATGATTGATGACAAATCGATAACAATTAATGAAAATCAATTACCATCGATACACTGGAAGTTAATTGATAATGATCGATTGTTAATCGTCAGAAGCAATTCCGAAAGGTAGTCGATAGTAATTGATACCTCATCAATAACAATTGATTTTGCTTCAGTATCCTGGACAGTCCTGGATTAGTTATTGATTATTGATTCTGATATTTATGATCAATTAGATCATTTATGACTTCCTCAAATTGTTTATCTGAGACTTATTCATTACTGGTTCATCTGAAACCCTTCACAAAGGGGAGAAATACTTTAAAGATATATTAAATAACTAAAAATAATTGTTAACGTTAAAACACAAAATAGAATATAATTAAAAGGATGATACTGCTGTCTGGCTGTATTCTGAGACCTAAGATATTTTCTGTGTTTTTGGATAACTTTGGGAAGGCTTGGTACTTTTTTCAAATCGAATGATCCAAAAGATTCATATGTCTAAAAAAACGAGGGGGTTTGGATACAAGATTATGGGCGATGACGCGCTTCTCGAACTATGCTGAACTTAGTTACTTTTTTCTTGCTCAGAATATAATAAATTTTTTTAAACTATGGTTAGTTTCTTTACATTTCTATTTTTATATTTCATATTATTGCTAAATTTTACCATTTATATATATACATTTTATGATGAAAAGCAATGTGACAGACGTTTTTGCGAGTTACCTATTATATCTTGTCATTTTCTCTAAAATGAAATTGTCTCTCGGGATTGACATGTTGTGACGCGCTCCTTCTTCAAAGGCGTTTTTGCGAGCAACAATACTTTCCCTTTGAGATGGTTTATGCTAGATTACAAAGGGGATCATTAAATGAATCGATACGGCTACACATATTAGCCACATTAAAAACCAAAGTTCCTTCCCAATAAAGTTAGCCGGTATCTTTTGACGTAGTGGTCACGATTGTCTTTTTGACATCAATAATAAGGTTTTAAATGTGTCAAGCAGAAAGTAACACTTTGGCATTGCACTTAACACTTCTTTGGAGATGAAACATTTTGTTCTAGTTAGGGGATGAAAAGTCATACTTTTCATAAAGTAGTGATCATTAGGTTTGTACATGTAATGAATACCTTTACTTTCAATCGAAGTTGTTGATATGAGGCACTGTTTGTAAAATATACTATTTAAGATGTACACACAGTAATATATCTTTATCTGATATCTCTTTTTATTTCAGCTATAAAGAATTGGTCTGGACATGAATTCAAAGCTCCAAGATTTCAAAATGCAGAAATTGGTATGAGAGTTTAATTGAATTGACTGCACTAATTTGTTTACTATTTATTGGGTGTTCTGACATTTAAAATCCGTACAGGGGGTGGACAAAACTTCTCAAGCAAAAAATAATAATTTGTTAAAATGGGGAGATACTAGATACCCCTTGAAAATGTCAAAACTATAATAAAAACCTTGGAAAAAGTTCTTCGTACCTTTTAAGTGAGTGTGCACGGGTTTTAAGATAACTTTTACCCCCTTGACTTTCCTTAAACCCTCTGGAAATTTTTTCAGATTACCCGAGGGGAAAGTTCGTTTACCCTTCTGTATGGATATAAAATGTAATGGGTCATAGTTTCCTGTTCTGTACTATAAAAATTGAAATTTATTTACGTAAATTTTAAGTAGCACGCATATGACACCGCACTAGTGATTGCCTCTCATCCATATACTTCTTCTGTCATGATACCTGCTATAACCATTGCCTATTAATCAAGCACTTCCGTTTCCATTTCAGCTATCAACTGGACGATGGGCATGAAGTGAAATGGGATGAGCTTCTAAATACCAATGATGCTGTCAGTGATAAGACTGCTGCAGGAGAAAACATAACGCAAGACTTCAATTGTAATGGCTATGGATGATTCAGCTTTTGAAATCTTTAGAACAGTCCATGTTTTAAAATGATATATTGTCAGACAATCCAACTCAAACGTTTACGATGAAGTAACTATTGCATCCTCATTTAGCTAACCGGATATGTGAAGAATGTTTCTCTTTCAAATAAACTTTCTCCCCTTTAAAATTGTCCTACTCTTTTTGTACAAGCCGCCCCTTCTTTTGAATTCAGTAAAACTTTCAAACCCATTATTGTCGAGGGGGGTGTGCGCACTGTATTTTTATTTTATACCCTCCCCCACCCCCTAAAAAAAACTTATGATTTATTACCATTTTGCCTTGAAACGCAAAAAACAACTCAAGTTACCCAGAGTCGTGGTTTAACAAGTGAGGTTAACTGACTACGGACTATTTATTCCGTACGAGTACATGTTACTTTAATCGGATTAAATTTCGCGAGCGAAAAAAATCGCGAAATTTTCTGAATTTAATTTTGCGGGTGAAAATTTTGAAAAATTTCGCGTGGATTTAATTTTGCGAATAAGCCTGAAAACAGCAGAAAATAGCCATTTTTTGCCACAAATGGAGACTTTGGACTGGTTTCTCCGCTGAAAATGCGATATTAAAGATTTTGTGGTGGATTTAATTCCGCGAGTCAGAAATCTCACGCGTTTTCGCGAGTTTTAATTTCGCGAAATTTAATCTCGCGAAAATTAACCCGATTAAAGCAAAATTTCTCTTTGATACGTGTTTCTATATATTCAATATAATATATATTATTTTTTCAATTTATTGTTTTTAACTTAATTAAATTCTTTTCAAAATTCGAAATATATGTGAAGAAACAAGATTTTCTTTTAACCTTAAATTCAACCAGGAGATCTTTCGTCTCTATTGGTACATAATCAGTACTGCCTATACATTTGAAATACGTGTACCTTTTTCTTACCTCTGTAAAGTAACCAAATTCTTTCCATCGAGAGTGAATGGTATGAATTTTAACTATTAACTACTGCAAAATGCGAATATTATATCCTCTTTTTCTATAAAACTAACTATAAATGATACGCCTCCCGGTTACTAATATTCTCGATAATAATTTGATTATTTCTACTGAAAAATAAGTTTCACAATACATGAACCCAAAAGCTGCCTCGGAAATGCTTAGATCGAGAGATTTACAAAGCTGAAAATGCTTTGAGGGATGCTTATATCCTAAGCAAAGTTTTAGAGAAATTTCGAAAATCCTGTCAAAAACAAACAAATTCTGAAAATGAAGGCTCAAAGTAATGTTTAGCTTGTGTTTAAATTTTTGCCATATATGAGCCTAGATATGCTTATAAAAAAACATGTAAAGGTCTTTTCTATCACTACCCCTTACCTCGGACCGCGAAAATTCGCTCCTGGCATATCAGAACAGCTATGTTTTTGCCTTTTTATCTCCAGCTGGAAATAGATAACCTGAGATCAGATTGTGGTTGTTTTCTGCCCACCACGCTGAAGCTCTAAAGGGATGGGTGAAAACATAACAATCTGACGAATATGAAATCTCGAAATCGTAAGAACCGCGTTCGTCTAAAAGGACTAGGAATGACAACAAAGTTGCGTGATTGTGTTTATGAATAGGGCGCCGTATCAGTTTTTAACTTTCCAGCGCACAACAAGATTCTTGTTGTAGAATTTTCCGCAGGAGGACTATTTTCCTCAGATGTATAATTTTCAAGCGCCTTCAGAGGTTTATCGTGCGCGTAAGAAAATTACGAACATCTGTTATCAGGTTAGAAATAGAGAGCTGTTCCCTTGAAATAAAAAGATTGCCCACTGGCGTTAGAACAGATACTTTCCTTTTTATCTCCAGCTGGAAATAGAGAGCTGTTCCTGTGGAATTACAAAGTCGCTCCTGGCAAATCGGAACAGCTATTTTAAGGAACAAAGCAAAAAGTTATTTTGTAGAGCTGTTCCTGGCAATGTGGGACTTTTTCTAGATAGAATTTACTTATCCAGCTGGAAATTTGTAACCTGAGATCAGATTGTGAATGTTTTCTGCACACCACGCTGAAGCTCTAAAGGGATGTGTGAAAACAAACAATCTGACGAATATGCAATCTCGAAATCGTAAGGACCGCGTTTGTCTAAAAGGACTGGGAATGACAACAAAGTTGCGAATTGTGTTTATGAATAGGNTAACCTGAGATCAGATTGTGAATGTTTTCTGCACACCACGCTGAAGCTCTAAAGGGATGTGTGAAAACAAACAATCTGACGAATATGCAATCTCGGAATCGTAGGGACCGCGTTCGTCTAAAAGGACTGGGAATGACAACAAAGTTGCGCGATTGTGTTTATGAATAGGGCGCCGTATCAGTTTTTATTTTTCCGGCGCACAACAAGATTCTTGTTGTAGAATTTTCCGCGGGAGGACTATTTTCCTCAGATGTATAATTTTCAAGCGCCTTTAGAGGTTTACCGTGCGCGTAAGAAAATTATGAACATCTGTTATCAGGTTAGGTTCGGCCTGATTGGCCAGCTTTTGGCGTATTACTTAGCAGTACTTTCGCGCGCATTTTGATATTTTTGACGCGCACGCATAAATTTTCTGACATTTTTTTTCTGACCCTGCAGAAAAAAGGAAAACAAATGAAAATGAAACATAGATTCATTTCAAAACAAAATGGCTGTTGGCTGGAAGTCTAAATATATGTGGCTGATGTTTTGATGTAGTTTTTAGTAGTTTTGAAAGTTTTTAGAGCTTGTGAAAGAGTTTTTATGGCAAGTTAGTTATGTGTGTTTGCCTGGGTTCACTGCATAAAAGACATCAGATTACTAAGTTGAACTATACAGTGGAAACTTAGTTATCCTTAGTTGTCCCGCCTAATTCTTGTCAACTGTTGACAATGCGCGGTCAACCGTGGTCAACTGGTTGTCCGACTGTGGCAACTTTGTATTCCTTATTGACATTTTTCGTTACAGGGAAAACAGTTATCCTGTCAAGGTCAACTAAGTTTTACATGTACGGAATAACTAGGTTGTCCTTCGATTACTCGGGTAACAGTTATCCTGTCAAAGTCAACTAAGTTTTACATGTACGGAATAACTATGTTGTCCTTCGATTACCCGGGCAACAGTTATCCTGTCAAAGTGTCAACTAAGTTTTACATGTACGAAATAACTATGTTGTCCTTCGACTGTGGAAAGCTCACTGACCTGTGTTACCCAATAATAATGAACCAGTTAGAGATCGAGAATCTAAAAATGTTTGTCTTACAACAAAACAAAGGCGAAAGATTTGGTGGAGCAGAAGAAAAACAAGTTGAACATGATTTGATTTACCTGAAACTTTCTGAAAGCTTGCTTAGGGAACCATGATAAGAAAAAGGCTAATTGTCATACTAATAATGTCTAACGTTTCTTGTTTGACATTGTCAAAGAAAGATTCTTGTCCTATTTTATGAGAGGGACCCAGTCTTCAAGGCCGAAAAATATAATTTTTTATTAAAATGAAAAACATCCTATTGATATTCAATCTCCAAGAAGGATAAAAAATATCCAATTTCATCCGAAACCCACCGAACTTTAGTAGTGATAAATTTTTGCCATATCGAATAAGATCACGTCATATAAACGACTCCAGTCTTATCGAACTTCGGCTCAAGACAACTAATTGATTGATTTTAACAAAATGTGCTTATAAAAAACATATTGTTAAAGATGAAATTTTCTTCTTAGACAATAATTTGTTTGTTTTTAAAACAAGTACTTAATAAAAACATCTAAAATTATAAACTTTAATTTGAAGAGGAATACCCCCTAGATAATCACCAAATTATCAAAGATATCAAATTTCCGTAGAATACTATCAAATTTGGACTCTCTAGACAATAATATCTTTCGACAGCATGTTCTTATAAAAAGTTGAATTTATATGTGTCTGATGGAAAATATCGTAATGATATTGAAAAAGGTAATTTCCCGGTAAGGGAATTCCCCTAAAAGTTAAAAAACATGATTTTAAGACGAATATAATTTTTCTGGGAAAAACCTTTCTGGCCATATTTTAGAAGACCTTATCCTCTAACGTTAAGCGTTTCTTCAAAATCGGTCTCCGTCACATTTTGGACATTAACATTTTGTGTCTTTGTACAAAAAATGGAAAAAATCTAAAAGTCGTTAAATACATTCTATAGTCAATACAACAAGTACGATTTCCATTTTCAGTTGATATCTTTAGGATATTTCGATAATAAAATAGATAATCTAAAAAAAATCTTTATGTTTTAAAATCAAGAAGGTTTACAATAAAAAAAGCAATATTTTTCAAAAATTATTTAATTTTTGCGGGACTTATTTTCGCGAGGTCGGACATTGTAAATTTTCGGGAGGATTAAATTTCGCGAGTTTCGCGAGAAGTGGGCATTTTTCGAAAATTAAAAACCTGAAGACTAAAAGATCGAACAGTAGACCAATGAAAAACTTCGAAACAGTTGAGATTTTGTTAAAAAATAGAAACTGTAGAGCTCTATTCAAACACAAATAATGAAGAATAAAGTGTATTTAGATATGTTTTGTTTCTAAAATTGTCGTAGGGGAGGGCAAATACTCAGTGAGAATAACGAAGCAAAAACTTAACTTTCGCGAATTTCGCGAATCCAAAGGTTTTTAAAAATTTAAAGCTCGCGAAAATTAATCCCCTTAAGGTACTCAGGCACGCACTCATGGGGATATTAAGTTAATGAAAAATTCTATACACTTTTAATGAGTGCGTTGAAAGATAACACCGTTTTTAATAAAAACGAGATCTCCACATTGCAAAAATAAGCACAAAATCCCTTATTTCTTAGCGTCACTTCAGGTGGAATCCTCCATAAATTTTAGGGAGCGTCTCCAAATATTGTTTCAATTTTTTCGTTTCAAATTGTTTCATGAAACGAATTAAAACGAAGTTCAAACGAAGCTCAAACGAAATGCATAACTAGTTCTAATTTAGATTATCTCTGAGTTTTTTCTATTTCGTTTCATTTCGTTTAGAGAAACTTTTCACTTAAAATTTTGTGAAACGGATAGGATAGGGAGTTCATGTTTAATTTCACATATGCATGCTTTTTTAGGAATATTTCATAAAGTCTGCTTTCCTATTTTATGATGTAGAATTTTTCTGAAATATGTTTTTCTTACTGTTCGGGGCTATCTTAATAGGGATATAATTAGTGCAACAATTTTAACAGGTCTTGACGGTGTTACCGACTCAATTTGTAATTAATTACCGACTCAGTTGTAATTAATTACGGTATTCCCGTATGAATTATATTGAAGTAATTTGCAAAGTGTTTTCGGGTTGCTATGTCGGAAACTACCTTCGCAGCCTTCTATCATAATTCTTTATTTTTTATCAGAACCAGGTTGAAAAAGAATTCTTAAACCGAGGGCAAAAGATATTAGAAAACTTGCTAAGCTTGAAAACAAGAAGCTTCAGAAACTGAATCCCTTTAAACATCGAAAAAAATATTACGTTTAAAAATGAAACAATATTTGGAGACGCTCCCTTAGATATTTTTAGATATTAATGAATGGTATCCTTTTACCTATCATCTGTCCAAATTTTAAAAAGGTCGCTGCTTTAGACATAAAAACTTTTGTGAGTTTCCGTCAATAAATTCAAATAACAATTTCTTAGGTTGGATAATACCAAATAAGTATGGGAACCACTTGCATCCTGACATTTCCATTGCTAGTGCAGCCTCTGCCAACATTACAGCCCGAGGTGACTTAGAGGAAAACTCTTTTACAGCAACATTTTGTTGTATGCTCGTAATGAATCCTTTCCGTACAGTTCCAAAAACGCCAGAACCAATTTCTTCTTTAACGATTAAATCAACGGAATGAGACTTTCTTAATTTGTGGTTGAGTTTAGTTGAAACGGACTCTTGTCTCCGAACATTTTCAAATTAGTTGCTGTAAATTTCGAAATTACCACTGGTTGCCTTCTGCTACTTTGATTTTGCTTGACAGCTTTTTTCAAAATTCGATTTTCGTGTTCCACTCCCATTGACTTCGCCTCAGTTTCGATTATCGTTTCATTTCTTTGTAACCATTCTTCCTTTCGCTTCTGTTTTGTTCTTTCTCTTTTTCGTTTGTTTCTTATTTTCCCAGATCAGATCGACAATTTTTTCTAAAATAATCAAATATCATTGGATTAAAAACATTATTAATGAAAGAGCAGTTGTAGGGCTTGTTAATTTGAGAACTAAGTATTCTTTGATCAGTTGACCAATGGCAATGTATAGTGCCTATAGTGTTCGTGAATTATTTAACGAAGGGCGGATTAACAGAAAGCAGCGAGTTTTTAAACTTGTACATATAGTGCTTAAAGTGTAGTGACTTTATAATTCCCTGGTGCAAGCATAAAACTCAAACAGAAGTTATAAAAGAGACAAACCTTGCTTTATATTCTTTAGAACCAGGAACATCGGGATGATGGCATTGCTTTTTTAAGTCAGTTTCTATTTCTGTTTCTGTCATAATTGCAATATTTTACTTTTCACTAAAATTAAAACAAATGTCTTAAAAATACATAGACCAATAAAAATGATTTAATCTCAAGATCCACAAGCACACCTCTCTAGAGATGAAATTTCTGAACCAACAAAAATCCTAATAAATTCAAACACCTTTTCCAACTACTGGTATGATAGAATAGAATATTTTGGCTGACTTAAACCCAGTTGTAAGTTTTTTTTAAGAAAATAGGAAGAGCTAGGAAAAAACACTAAAAAATCTACAAAATATGTTAAAAAAAGTCTAAATTAATTAGCTAAAAAAATACGTTTAATAAATAGGATAACCAGAAAGGAGAGTTCGTTTGATTTTTATATCATTCCTAAAGTTTTTCAGAAGGTTATAAAAACATGTATGCTTATAAAAATAATTCCAAATGCATATCGATGAGCCTCACCTCGATTTAAAGCAAAAGACTGTTTGAGAAATAAAAGCATATAGTCGAAATCATCGTACGATATTCTTAAGCTCTTATCGGCCTGAGTCTGAAAAAAACATTAACATATTTAAGTTTGAGTTGAGATTCTGAATTAGCACACTTGAGCCTGTTATAAAAGAAGTATGAATAAAAAGAAAATCACTACACAAGCCTAATAACATTTCTACATTGTCACAAAAATAATAAATTTATAGTTTGTATAAAAAGCATGTTGTCCTGAATAACCCACTGTATAACAGTGTATAAGAATAGTAACAAAAAGAGGAGGATTTTCATGACGCAATTTCATAATCTAAAATAATCTTAACCTCACATTTGGAAGATCATTACAACAACTTTCATACAGACACGCCTTCTTCAAAGGCAATCTTTAAGCTAGTTCCAAACCATCCACGATGTCAAACTAGACAGGAGATTTCAGTTGTAACTTTAAAAAAGTGTGTTCTGAATGAATCAAATCGTTAGAAAGATTTATAGAAAATTTATCAACTTCTTACCACATCATGTTATTGTTAAAAGTTTTAGGCTTGTGTTGTAATGTTAAAAGTTTTTTCAATAAAAGTTAAAAGTTCAAAATATAAAATTACTATAGCGATTCTGAAGCTAGAGGAATAATAATATTAACTATATCAGCCTGCATGAAAGGCCTTTTGTAGTATACAGACGGTGGAAATTGTACTTTTCTTCTTATTTTAATGTACTTTCGTTCTATGAAGTTTATTGGTACAAACGGTAAGTGGCTCCTTGAATACTCTGTGTTCCATATTTCCATATCACAATTCTCTCCATATTCATTCTTATAAGGGTGGGATTTCATCCACAAACACTCGGCAAATGTTATTCTCCTCCACTTATTATCAACCAAACATTTTACCTCAAAAAAGTTTTTAATTATACCCGGACGAACATTTTTTGACTTCTTAAGGTCGTCTTGGAAGTAATGTGACAACACATATTGATTAGAATTTCTTCCTTTGAGGTATGACGATGCAGCCAATGGTTCTCCTGCATACACCAATCTTTGATACTGTGTTGCTTTCTTTTGAACTTTTGGGATACGTTCCATTAAATATAGCACCTTGCAAATATTAGCTATTATTGTCAATTCGTTATCGTGAAGGTATACCTCTTTGCCTGCTGATTGATGTGAAGTAACGGTTTCATTATCATGTCGTAGCATTCATTACCTTCCTTCTCAAAAGCAGAAGACTATCAGTGACAGCTGTTTTAGTCTCTTTTACATCAACAAATTTCTCATAATTAGAGTGATCCATTGCATAAATCTTTGATTCTTTACAAAACTTCCTCATTATAATCAGGCCAACGTTCTTGTTATTTGTTTGATACGAGCCTAATATACCATTGAAGCGTTCAAATGAAAAACACCAGAAACTATATACTGGCCCAAAATCACGGATACATTCTGCAAGATGCATGTGCAAATGCATATTTGCTGTACAACATTCTTTGCCATAAATGTCGTGGACACCTTGGCAAAACTTTTGAAGGAACTCATGAGCCCTTTGTGCATCTTCATTTGTGATGGCTCTGGAACACAATATCTTGCATGCCTTAACGAAAAGAAGCTAGTTATTGAACTTTTCTTTTGGCAATATGTCTTTCAAACAGAATAATGAGTAAATGAAAACAAAGTTTTTCCACTCATCAGCTTTCATTGACTTGTATGCTTTTGGAATGTTTTTTGCAATACGTCCATGTCCACTTGGTACTTTGATTAGATTTTGTAATGAAGCAATTTTATTGAAGTTTTTTTTCTTTGAAATAATTTCAAGGTTCACCCAAATTTTAAACATTCGTTTTGCTGTCCCAAGAAGCAAGCTGTGCATTGGGTCTACCACATGCATTTTAATTGGGTCAAAGTAGCTTAACCGAAATAATTCTGAATAACGAAGACCATAGTCTTTTTCCAGTTTTTTTAAATCAAAGTTTGGTGGGAAAGAAATGCTGAGACGTTTCCAATACAATGTCTCTTAGATAAAATATTCTAAATGTTGCAGAACCAATTCAAAGTTTACAAAACAATTTGCATGTTTCAAGGTTTCAAAACAAATTCAACAAATTTTAAAGAAATGAAACGATTTTAAAAAATAATCTGAAGATTGAAATAAAATTTCTTAACCCTGCGTTTGCTACGATCGCACGTCATAGACCAAGAGAAATATTATGGCGTGCAGTAATAACACGCTTAAAAAAATTATGGGGTTCTATCTATCATTCAATTTGTATTACGAGAGGAAGCTGAAATTCTTAATTGTGTTACTTTTATAACACTTTAAAAGAGAAACATAAAATCAAATGAAAACCGAATTCATTAAAGAATATATAGGGTGTGATGAGATATCCTGCACGTGCAATTCTATATATAAACTGTCTTGGCGTGCTATAATGGCACGTCTAAAGGACTTTTTAAATTTTTTTAGACATGCACTTTAAACCATTTTACATGTGTGCCAGCATGTGCGCGTGCGATCGCACGCCACTTAAGGCCAGGCTTGTTAAACAATAGATCTATTGTTTAAAATGGCTAAATCTGAGTCTCAGTACACTTAGAAAAAAATTTATCTTCAGGCAGAATGAACCTCTTTACCTTTTTTGGCAGAAAACCCAACAAATCCACCACATTTTCTTGTTGCAGGAATATCACTGGATAAACAAACAAGTGCGAATTTATAAAAATTCTTCTGGAAAAAACCACCATCCTTCAGCAATATCCCTTTCCATCCAATCTCCAATTCATCAACAATTGGTTCTAAATAAGAATTGATGTTAAATTTTGGCTCTGATGGTCCTGGTATTACTCCACAGACAATGACGTTTTTCCACTTAAATCTTTCTTCCCGAGGCAAATTGACGATGGCTAAATAGATAACACCGAGAGAGTAATCTGAGTTTTTGAATGGCTGAAACCAGTCCACGTTCATTATGAATCCAAGATTTCTTGAATTTGAAACATCATCTTTAAAGTTTTTACAGATCTCACCATCAATCATATCGGTCATGATACACTCATCAGAATTAAAACGGTCTTCTTGAAGAAGAAGCTTTTTGAACTCTGGTCGTGAAAATTTCAGATCCAAACTGTCTTTGATACTGTGGTGACAATATACTTTTCGTGGTTGATACTTGAACTTTAAACCAGTGGTGCTGCCTTGAATCTTTTTGAACAAAGAAGCTCCACATGAAGATCTTCCTTTTTTTCTTGGGTGATTTGGGAAGGGGATATTTCTGCACTTCCGAATTTTTGTACCAATGTTATAAAGTTTGTGACATTTGGTACAAACAACATATTGTGTAGATGCATCGTCATGAAGGCCCACTACTTTCTTTGCACTGTACATTGTCCTTGGGAATGCCTCTAGCACTGGTTTGAGATTGTCTATGGCAAGGACACTAACCAAAATGTAAAATATGTACCGGATTACACCAAGTAAAATTACGAACGATGCATCAGAGGTAACAGTGGCAACTTGAAAAAGAAACAATGTCTTTAATATTGTGAAGATGATGCTCTCTTGTGGGTTTTCATCAAATCTGTTGGTATTGAAATCGTCAATATCAATGTCAAACCATTCCTATGAATCATAAGATTGAAAAATATAAATAATGAAAACAGTTCATACTTTAATCGCTAAGAAAGGAATTATTTGAAATAATTTAAGACTTAATTTAGAAAAAAAGACATTTTATGAAAAAAGTTTTGGGTTTAGTTTCGAAAAAGCACTATCTAAACTGTATTTCAAATAACTACTACTTTTAAAACGAAATCAAAAATAAGATAATTCAATTAGATTTTTTGAGATTTTATAAGTACTAGCAATTATATTTTAAAAAATAACAATTTTTACTGGATGAACTTTTACAAAGAGGAAAAAAACACCAAAGTAGTTTCAATGATCAAATCTTGAACTTGATACATTGGATACAAGGAGCTTAAAAGTGGATTACCTTATTGGTACTAATTTTTGCGCAATTTTGTGTACAGGCCCAAAAATGCGCGAAATTTAATACCAAAACTATGCGCAGTCATGCGCGAAAATTAATACCATATTTTAAAACTGTTTTTTGTTTTTTTTCGAGAAAAGTGGCATTTATCTATAAAGATTTCTTCATTTTTATTTGTATGCCTAGAGAAAATATATAGGAGGCCTTTGTGCGCGAAAATTGATGCCGAAAATTTGAAGACAATCGACTGGTGTGCGAAAATTAGTACTAATAAGGTATTAAGGTATACTCTAACTAAAATTAACCTTATTGATTCATGTATGAAAGAACGAATTACCTCTGCTCTGGGAAGTCAGACTCAACATCTTCATTCGGTTAGTGTAAAACGCAGGTCACAGGTCACAGGTCACAGGTCACGGGTCACAGGTCAGTGTTAACAGGTCAGCTTCAAGTACTGTAAAACACAAAGAAAATGTTTGAAAAACAGTTGTTAATGTCAAAAATATAATTCCAAATATATTTTATTGATCTAGAACTATTTTAAAGCCAAAAATCTATCAACGTCCTTACCACGTGCTTTCGCGTTTTATGCCGTGTATAACACGGACCTGTAATACTTGTATTATATATTACACCTACATCACACATGTAATAAAAATTATCTTTTCAATGTTATATGCATATTACGTAATGTTAAATACAAAGAATACGTATTAAAAAACATTGATCTCACCTTTTGCTTCAAACGGCCCCCTAACAGGAAAATATCTATTACACAATCACTATGTCATATCTCATTTTATCTCATGCATCACCTTGGGTATGATAACAATAATTGATGAAAATAGCATCAATGGGATTATATTTTATAAATGTTTCAATATTTTTATCCCCTGCTTTGTATTTTTGATAAAATGACGTCACTATTTTCATATCTCTAAAACAGCTCTCTTGGAGTATTTAATGTTTTCAAAACCTGTCAATATATATCCACTTGCAGCGTCAGCATCCTATTATGCATGAAAAATATTTTGATGCTAATTGGTGGACAAAACCTCATACTTTGAGATAATGCCATTATTTACATAATTTAAGTGTCATTTGTTGTCAATATTTGTGGTTGATGATTTGTCGTTTAAGTCTTCTAAATGACATATTTTGATATTATATTTCCATTACATATAATATTTTCAGGACCTTATGTTATGAGTTGTATGTTACGAGTGTGTTACAGTTTTCCGGTCTGTAATTTGTATGACCTGTGACCTGTGACCCGTGACCTGTGACCTGTGACCTGTGTTTTACACTAACCGATCTTCATTTGAATCAGATGGCTCAGGTTCATGGTCGACTTCATCTTCAAAGTTAGACGTGAAGCTTTGTTTTGGTTGCTCTATATGAGAATAGAAAAATTTGCCAATTAAATTATCTTATTAACTTTTTAAATAAGAAAGAACCTTTTAATCAGAAACACCAGTCTTTTTTCTGTTTCACTGATTTAAAAAAAGATGAAAAAGCACAATAAAAAGGAACACTCAATCTTTATATAAAAAATAATAACAATCATATTGCCTAAAAGACTCAATATAAGCAACAAAATAATAGTTTACCTTTGTTTAAAAACTTGTGATGTGTATCATTTGATAAATTGTGAAGCTTTTTCTTAGAGCAAGGTTGAGAGTCTTTTATTTTCATTTTCTTTCCAAAAGTAATGCATACTCCTGTGTTATGACCAGAGCCATAGTAATGTGATTTGGAAAACGTTCCACCGCAATTTTCACATTTCTTTCTTTTTGTTCCAGTCATTTTATATCTTACCATAATATTGAAGAACACAGTAGTCATTAGCCAGTGCCGTGGTACAGTGGTTGTCAACCTTGATTCCTATATGGGAGATCAAGGTTCGATTCCCACTCACGGCAGCTCACTTATCAAGTGAGCAAACCTTCACCCGGGTCAACCCATGCCATTTGAGGGAAATTGGGTAGTACAAAATTCGCCAAACTTAGTTCCCGCCAAAATTAAATATTTTGCGCACTCGTCAAAATAAGTTCCTTGCCTAAATAACCCCTGAAATTCATCAAAATTGCTCAAAATAAGGCAAAATAGAACAGATTTACGCTGTCATTCGCCAAAATTAGTTCCCGCCAAAATAAGTTGCCTTTTTTTTAAAGGTAAACAAAAGTTCAACTTAACAAAGGTCATTGTTAATCGAGCGATGGCGCGCGTACGAAAAAACATTATGGCTGACAGCTGACCGGCTGACAGTGAAAAAAAAAACAAAATTTTATTGTTTTCTTACACACGTGTTTATATATATCTGAGAAAAAATCTGATTTGTCAAAAATCGAATAAAAAAGGGTTTTGATAGACCTTTTTTCAAAGGGGCCAGCCTGTTGAATAATTATGTGGTCCAGCAGAAAAACATTGATAAAGTCATGCATAATTATTATTATTACAATATGCATGATACAGTAATTATACATGGCTCTATCATTGTTTTTATGGCTGGACTACATAATTATTCAACAGGACGTCCTCTTTGAAAAAAAGGTCTATTGGTTTAAAGTCATAGTAAATAGACGACATAGTTAAAGACGCGTCTCTAACAGCTGCTCTCTATTATCTTGTGATTTAATTGTAGGAATTTGAGAGAGCGTTTAGAAAATGAGAGAAATCATTAGACATTTTTATGAAGATATTTTACAGAAATCCCATCATATCTCAAGCATCACAACAAAAAACAACTTGATATTTGACATGAAGAAACTCTGATAAATGCAGAGCGTTTCAATATCGGAAATTTGCGAGTACAATATGAGAAATATTTAATGAGTTCCGAGATTTTTCCGTAAAATATTTCCATATTGTACGAGAAACTGTCTGATAACTACTTTATCGGTGACCCAAAAAATACACTTTTTGTGTTGGAAAAAAGCACAGGGCACTTTTGTAGCAAAGTGACGTTAGATTGCTACGATGGCCCCTGCTCACCACGCACTTCCAGTTCTTATAAAATTTGTGAACTAGAACTGTCTAGGGTCATGGCCCAGAAGGCTCACGAGACACTGCGCACTTCCGAGTTTTTTTGTGACAACACTGCGCACTTCTAAAAATATTTTGGAGACGCAAAAGTCTCCCTCGAAACGCCTCGAAAAATAGTCGTTATGGTCAGCAAAATACATACCGAGTTGTAATAAATGAGTTGATGATAATAGCGAAAAATTTGTGGTTTGACGAGTTGTAAATCTAGTCTGCGATTCATATATAACAACATTTTTTGATGATAAAACAAAGTTGATATTTGGTCACTTTTTGCTTCCCCGATTTAACCCCGAAAAATCCCCAATTTTTTCTGACCAGTACTTAACTCGAAAATTTTAACCCGTAACTCTTTATATGAACAACTCGGAAATTGTAACTCATTTTGCGTAACTCGACATTCATTTTAAAGACCAAACAAATTTTCATTGCGCGGGCCGCTCGCTTGCTTGGAAATTTCCCGCCGTGACAAAAAGTCAGAAGTGCGTAGTGTCACTTGAGCCTTCTGGGCCATTGACCCTAGGCAGTTCTAGTTCACAAATTTCATAAGAACTGGAAGTGCGTAAAAACTAGAAGTGCGTGTCTTGAGCCTTATGGGCCATCATAGATTGCTGCTAAAGGAAATGAAGAAATTAGTAACCAAAAGGCTACACTACAAAGGCCTGAAAAAAACATTGGATTAAATGATTACTAACAGCCTAAAATTCTACAAAACTTATATCAACAATGGTCATCTGACATGTTTTGCTTGCTTGTACAAACCAGGCGAGCCGCTCAAGGCCGCGCAACTTTGGTAGGATTTGTTGTTAAGATTTGTTGGCTTCAAATCCTAGCAAAGAGATTGAAGAATTACGTAAGGGCGCGAAGCGCCCGCAATGTAATTCTGATTTTATGAATAAAATCGAAGGCAGATATAATACTGGATTCTTACAACCTAATCGCCGAAAGGTAGACCAAGAGTATAAGATGAGATAGAATTAAATAATAAATAATACTAAAATACAGTACTAAAGTACCGAAGTACCCCTACTGGGATTTGAACCCAGGTTTCCCTCACTGAGTGAGAGTGTCTTAACCGCTAGACGATAGGGGCGTTGTTTGTTTTTCTAAGTAATATAAATGTAACATATATGTTTTCTTTTCTTTTTTAAAAATAATACAAAGTTATAATATCATGCGTTCCATACTGCGCCAGTTCTTCTCAGTTCTTCTTCCAATGCGGATTGCCACCTTGAAAGAAATAATTTGAAACTGTTAAATTGAATGTATATAGGGTGTTGGTAGGGCGGGCAGTATTATATCTGCCTTCGATTTTATTCATAAAATCAGAATTACATTGCGGGCGCTTCGCGCCCTTACGTAATTCTTCAATTTTATTTCATAAGAATCTCAGTTGATACAATACTGGATTCTTACAACCTAATCCCCTCCACTCCGTGGAGTGCGCATGCGCAAATTTGTACCGGATTACACCAAGTAAAATTACGAACGATGCATCAGAGGTAACAGTGGCAACTTGAAAAAGAAACAATGTCATGAAAATGAAGCACGAATTTGCTTCATCCTCTGTTTAAAGCGCTAAAACCTTTTCCTGAAAAGAAATTGCATTTTTTAAGTCAGAACTGATTTCCTTTCGATAATGCCTTTGCCAGGAAGTCTTTCCTGACCAGATCCCTCTGTCAAGAATCTCCTTTTCAGATAAACCTAAAAAAGATGCCTTTGACGTTGAAGCCGACCGAGTTGAATGAGCTTTGAAAATCTTTGTGTCAATACCGGCTTCTTCCAAGACTTCCTTAATCCATCTGGAAATAGAACTACTTTCTACCGGTTTGTGTGGACTAATGTAACTTAAGAAAAGAAGGCCTTTATTTGGGTCTTCCCTCCAAGAACTTGTTCTCTAAATATAAGCATTAAAGGTACTCACTACACACAAGGCTTCATTTTCACTATAAGAAGCATAAGTCACTTTTGGTGCTTTCTGGCCTTTTTTCCAAGATTTGTGTAAATCCCCATAATGAAAAGTCACACATTCCTTTGTTTTCCCCATGAAAGAAAGGTTTAAATGGTGGAGACCCAATGACCGAGAAGCTGATGTCAATGCCATAAGCATAACAGTCTTTAAAGATAACTGTTTGTCAGATAGTTTCTGGTTTACTGGCCAATTTTTTCCAATAAAATCAACTACTACTTGTACATCCCAGATGAAGGTGTACTTTGGTTGAGGTGGTCTTTTATTAAAAATACCCGACATAAGAGAACACACTTCTGGGTGTTCTCCCACCTTGACAGTGTAAATTTTTTCATGAAAAGCTGAAATAGCAGATCTATAAGAATTCAATGTCCTATAAGCAAAACCTTCTTTGAACATGTCTGCAAGGAAATTTAAAACCCATTTCACATCATTTCGAAATGGATCAATCTTCCTCTCACTACACCAGCTAGCCCACTTATTCCAGGCCGATGAGTAATTTGAGTTTGTACCTGATCTTCTGGATGCAACCATAAGGCTGGCTGCATCTCCTGAAATTCCTTTTGCCATGAGACCTTGCCTGTAATTGTCCAGGCAACTAACTGCATTGTTTTGTTTTGCACTAGAGGATGAAAAAGCCCTTTTGCATCCTTTAGAAGATCTCTCATGTGTGGTAAGAGAATTGACTTCTCTACTGACATGTGTAGAAGTTGGTTGTACCAAACTTGACACTGCCAGGCTGGAGTTATCACTAGTATCCGGCCTATTTCTTCCATTCTTATTTTCCTCAACATTCTGCTTATTAAAGAGAATGGTGGGAAGGCATACAGGAGTTGGTCCTTTGCCCAATGTTGTTGAAGAGCATCCACCCCCACACTGTGAGGGTCTGCTCGCCATGAGAAATACAGGGGAATTTGATGTGACAGGCGAGATGCAAAAAGATCCATGAGGGGTTTTCCCCTCAGTTGGCAAAGGTGTCTGAAGACTTGAGGAGCTAACTTCCACTCTGAGGAGTCCCTTATGTTCCTTGACTCCCAATCTGCCTCTATGTTCAAAATCCCCGGAAGGTATTCTGCAATTTCAACATTTTTATTTGACGTCAACTAGATCAGGCGCTTTTGCAACGCTCTTCGAAAAAATGGCTGAAAACCAATAAAAACATCAAAATTCATGAAAATAACATCAAAATGGATAAAGATCAGCCTTTCGAAGCAGCCTCACCACCTCAAGCTTGCACGCCGTCAAGATGTACTGAAGACGATGACCTGGATCGCTTAACATGCAAAAAATGTAAAAGATCAGTTCATTATGAGTGCACACAGCTACCCCTGTATCAACTACAAATATTCGTGACATCCTACAACGATCATTACTTATGTTCAAACTGCGTACGAATAACGAAAAACCTAAGAAGTAAAGTGGGAAAAAAACACTCAACATATGATGCAAAATGAACTTAAAAAGAAAGACGACGTCATACAAAAACTGAACAACGAGGTCAACACCAACACAAAAACCCGTGATTCCATCAAAAATGACCTCAAAACCTTTCTGACAGGAAAACTACAAGAGATGGAGGAGAAGACAAGAAGCATGATTAAGGAAGAAATAAAGCACACAGCAGAAATAATGACTGAAACATCAAAGAAAACATACGCTGAGATTACCAAGAAGCACAAAGAAGACTTAAAATCTGCCGAAGAACAAAAACGGAAGGAAGACAGTGAAAAGAGAGACATAGAATCTAGAAAACTGAATATGATCGTTCACGGGTTTCTCGAATATTCAGGCCCAGATAAGGAAGAAGAAGAAAATGGGAAAAAATATGATATATTTCGGTTCCGAGAACTCCTAGATGACATCAATGTTCCAGAAATCAATGTTACTCACCACAGATTAGGAAACAGAAAAGCAAAGAATGGCCGTCCTCTGAAAGTCACCCTGCAAAGTCAACATGACAAAGATCTTATCATGAAGAATTTACACATGCTAAAAGAAACTTGTTTCTTTCAGGTAAGTATAACGGAAGATTTCACAATCAACGAACGGAAAAAGGTCAAGGAGATGCACGAACAAGCGAAGAAACTTAACAAAGACAATAACAACAATAAAGGATTCAACTGGTGCGTAAGAGGAAGCCCAAGAACAAAACTACGCTTCGTTAAAAAATTACAAAACCGAACAAAAATATCTTCAAATTGTAAACCAAAATGCTCTACAGAAGAAATCGTCAGCGATTGGGCATTAACAGATGATGATGAATGATTCATTTTGTAAAATAGGCAGTCGAACTCTATTAGCTTAAAGCTAGTACAGATTTGTACACATTTTTCGACTTTAAAGAATATATACATTAACATTAACATTAACATCGTGATCTGACGAGCTGACAAAAATTCCCATATTTCCTTTGAGATCTTTGTCATTATCTGAGACTTTGTTCCCCCCATCTTTAAAAGATAATTTAGTGCAGTTGTGTTGTCCACCTGCAAATGATAAGACTGACTTCTTTTCATCTTGTGGAAAGACAAAAGGCCATGTTGTATGGCCATGAGTTCCAAAATGTTGATGTGGAGATCCACCTCCTGACTTGACCATGTTCCCCCGGTCCTTAACCCTTGACAGACTGCCCCCACCCTTTCTTGGAAGCATCTGTCTGTATCAGAACTTGGCCTAGAGGTTGAATTATGGCTTTCCCATTGTAAAGTTCTAGGTTCTCCACCCACCAACTCAGTTCCAGCCTTGCTTCCTTTGACAACTCCAAAGTTTTCATGTATGATTTTGACCTTTTCAAAGCTCTGATCTGGTCTTGTTGCAAATGCCTCATTTGAAGTTTTGCCGGGAGTACGGCTGGAACTGTTGATGTGAGGAGCCCCAGCAAACGAGTTAGATCCAACACTGAAATCTTTTGACTTTCTAACATCTCTGTGCACAAGGTCTTCACCTTGTCCAGCTTTCCTTGAGTCAATGACAAAGTCATACTTATCGAGTTTACTAGTACCCCGAGAAACAAAATCTCCTGAGTAGGTCTCATCACACATTTTTTCTGGTTGATCACCAAACCCAGATTTTGTAGCAGAACAATTACAGTATCCCTGGCCAGCTCTACTTCCTCTATAGAGCTGCCCATTATTAGTATGTCGTCTAGGTATATTACTAACTTCATTCCCAAACGTCTCAGCAAAGCTATAGGGACTTTAAAAGCTTGGTAAAAAACCTTGGAGCTGGGCCAAGCCCAAAGCATAAACATCTGAATTCGTAGAGCTCTCCTGCCCGAGTAAAACGTACAAACTTGCATGAGCTCTCCGCAAGAGGTACGCTGAAATATGCGTCCTTCAAATCTATCTTGCACATGAAGTCTCCATGTGCCAGAATATCCTTCAGACAAGTCAGACTTTCCATTTTGAAATGATCGCAGACTAAAAACTTGTTTAGATCTTTGAGGTTGATCACTGGTCTTTGGCCCACCATCGTCAGACCATCCTTTTTGAGGACTAGAAAAATATTGCTCAAGAATTCCCCTTCTTGGTGCACTACTGGCACCACTGCCCCCTTTTGCAACATCTCTTGAAGCTCCTGATGAACCAGCTTCTCCTGTTGAGGGGTAAATCTTATTTGGTGAGGTATTTTTTCCTGAAAAGGTTCTGACAAGAAAGGGAACTCTAGCCCTTTTACTATGTTCAGTATTTCTTTGTCGCCTGTCAATTTTTTCCAGGCCGCTAGGAAATGTTTTAATCTTCCTCCTAAAGGCACCCTTGGGATTCCTGTCTGAAACATCCCTTTTACTGCTGGATGGACTTGAGTTAATCCCTCCAAGTCCATGAGTACCGGGTACTCCAAGCTTTTGTTGCAAATGGGTGCTTTTTTTAACAAAGGAAAAGGTTTTCTTACCATATGAACCTTGATGTTGTTTAGTCTTGTTCCCAAATTTGGGCTGATAACGCCCTCCATAGCCGCCCCTGCTGGCTCTTTGTTGGCTTGGAGGGCCCTCACGAAAGGGCCGACGAAATCCTGATCCACCAGCTGCACTTCGCCTGGGGGAATTATCGAAAGCTTCCTTGGACCTTTTCTTGTCCTTCGCACATTCCTTTATCTGCTCCTTGAATTCTTTTCCGAACAACATTCCATCCTCGTTCTTCTTCAGAAAGTCTTTGTTTTCCTTCAGCATGGCTGATATCTGGGATGTTCCCCCAGATAATATAGAGGATAGGACGTTCCTCCTCCTCTCATACGTCAGCGCATTAGAACACTGGCCAATGAGCAAAACCGACTGTTCCAATAATTCTGCAGCATCTGGAAGGGCTAATATCTCCTCTTCAAATGCTTCATTTCTCAGCTGCTGGTCCACAGACTTCCACAGACGGCCAAGTGGACCCATAATATCATTCAATTTCTGTTGGAGTTTTTCAAAAACAGACTCCAGATCTAGCTCTGACTTTTTCTGTCCTTCATGAGCTCATGGAGGTACATGTCCAACTTTCTCACTTTTCTCATGTTGGTCGGTACAGGATTTATTGACAAAACACTATCCTTTATGTCCTTCTCTTTGATATATGACTCGAACTGATTGATGACATAATCCAGCATTTCCTGAGGAAGTTCCCATGCGTTTTCCTCTTCTTCCGATTGGATTTTGAACCTTTTTCTCGGAGGTTCTTCCACAGCAATCTGCTTTTCTTCTCTTTGAGCTTCTTGCTCGACTTGATGTACTACTACATACTCGACGTTTTCAGTCATCTCCAAATAGAAAATTGATTGGATTTTGTTGATATTATAAGATATAAGTTATAGAAAAGTTCTGATCGCAATCAGAAAACTCTTCTCTCCTTGGCGTTTAAAGTTGAAAGAGGATGAAGCAAATTCGTGCTTTTTCGTGAAATTTGCGCATGCGCACTCCACGGAGTGGAGGCGATTAGGTTGTAAGAATCCAGTATTGTATCAACTGAGATTCTTATGAAATAAAATTGACTTCTAGCCTTCGGCTTCTACTTCATTGCGCAAACTTTTCTCAATTAACCAAACTCCGAGGGAAAAAGAGTTGCAACTATCGAGACAATATCCATAATGCTTTTCGATCTGTTAACAAATAAACATAGTAACATTTATAGACGGGGGTCACAGTCATACTTCCATATACTTTAATCGTAGAAATTTTAGCGAGACTAATTTTAGCGTTTTAGCGAGTTTTCCCTATTTTCGCTAAAATTAATCTCGCTAAAACACGCCAAATCGACAGATCGCTAAAATTTATCCGCGCTAAATTTTTCCAAAACGCAATTGGCTAAAGTAAATCCATTTTTTTTCTTCTTTTTTTTTAAGATTTGTGAGAAAACTAATAAAGATATTTATTTTTGTCGGTCCCTAAAGTTCTGGAAGAAAATGTAGGCTTAAAAACACACGCTTATCTCGAACCTCCGTTATATCTCGAACTTTCACCAAAATACATCTCAAAAAGTTATTTGGAAATGGCGATTCGCTAAAATTAATCCACGCGAAATTTTCTCAGACAAGTATTCGCTAAAATTTATCCACGCGAAATTTTTTGAAATCGTGATTCGCTAAAATAAATCCAAAAAAAATCAAGATTTTCCTGACTCGCTAATATACGCTAAAATTACTCTCGCTAAAATTTCTACGATTAAAGTAATATCAAAGAAATGAAACTTTATTTTGCTAGAGTTAAAGGATCTATAAAATTTTGATTTAATTATTTTCAGGTTTTTATTTCAATAGTGAGAAATATTCTCACACATATGTTCAATTTTCATTTCCGAAATTTTACTTTAAACCCCCGGAAAAAGGAAATCGAAAAGCTACGCAGCGCGGTTCAAATCGCGATTTCTTTAACAAAAGTTCCTCAGCAAGTCAACACATGAAATTGATCTAGCAGTCTGCTCCACTACCTCGATCGGGAAGATTCTTCCGAAATGGGAAATTCTCCAAAAGAAATTCTTTTATTTATGATTTTGAATTCAAACAGTCAACATGTTGAGCTCATATTGCTTCATCGGTAATACTGAAATCAAAGGGTATCATGTTTACGGTATTGAGCCCCCTGTCGGACAAGAATTAGACGTCGTTAAAGAAGAAAACAATCGTTTTGACAAAAATGCAATATTGGTCAAAATTCCAAAAGTCAATCTTGTCGAAAAAAAATTCAAAGAAATTATGGAACCTATTGGTGAAAAAAATGTTGGTCATGTTCCAGCTAATTTATGTAAACTTTGTGTGCATCTTGTCAAGTATATGATATCGATGAAATGGTATGATTACTTTTCTTTTGTTTGTGTTTTTTATGAGTTGATCTTGTCCCTGGATCTTGCCCCTAGCTCTTGCTATTGAGTCCTAGCTGTAGTGTTGCTTTTATTTTTGTTATTTTAGCTACGTGCAAGGAAAGCCTAGGAAAAGTTCCCATCATCCGGTTGATTTGAGTTTCATGAGTTTCAAAAAGCGCAAGGGTGCACCAGATCGAAGAGGAGGTGGTGTCATCATTCCGTGCCGCTATGACCTCATTTTCCATGAGAGCTGTAAAAGTCATGATATTTTAGATGTACTTTGGAAATACATCGACGACAATCCTAACTCGAGAGAAACCATACGTTTTTCGCGCCATGGCTCTTCGTTCGAGCTAAGATCATTGGACGCGATCGAATATCGAGAGGAACGAAAAAGACAGAAAGTAACCTAAAAAGACATTATTCTATACCATTTGTCATATTGTATAAATTTATACTTAGCTTTGTAAATTGTGTGCAAAAACTAAGCTCTTCATGGAAACATATTTTATCTCTATTTTCTTCAGCCATAATTATGTCCATTAATTTTATTTGCGTTGTTTTTTGGAGTTATTAAAAGAATGTGAGATTTGAGTGATCAAGATTACAATTGATTTTCTTCTCAAAATTTTCAGAAAATGTGAGCTTGAGTACTTTGATTCAAAAATGTAGTCATTAAATGTTTTTTCCTTTAGACAAACTAGTAATAAAAACAAAACATAATGGGAAATCCGCCTGAAGTTACAACTGATGAAATTGAAGAAACAAACAGAGATGGCAATACAGGAAGATACATTAAAGAATGTTTGCACAAAAATCACAGATCAATGTCAACTTGCCCATTGGTTTCAGACTCCAAAATTCGACAAAATATCAGGGAACAAATTGTGAAGGAAGGAAATATGACTTCAAACACAACTTTCAGAATTTGCAAAGACTGCTATGCAGAGCACCTAACCGACCCACCAAGCACGTCGTTCAAAGGTAAACGGAAGTATAGTACGTCAAAACCCATCGAAAATACTGGATGAATAAGGGACGATATAAAGAAGCTAAAGGTTGACAACCCGGTCAAAAGATAGATTATAGGTTAACTATAAATGCAGAGGAGTGGCTTAAAGATCGACCAGCCAATTTAGTATCTTTGCTTGAAAATTTAACTGAGCTTGATCCCAGAGAAGGATGAATCAAAATTGAAA